>NC_089743.1:69409970-69709970 GCF_040412425.1 Macrobrachium rosenbergii
GTAACGTATGTTTATATGCCTGTATGAACGTGTGTATATGTTTAAAAATTATATAGATATGGTAAGTAAGAATAAGAAATATACGCGCTTGACAATTTAATGAATCTGTTGTATTGTATAGCAGTGTAATCGTTGTTCCCTAATCAACAGTCCATGACGTTAAGTGTCACATCTTTCTGTAACACTTGCGTATTTTATGTGTTGCCTCGAGTTCTTTCACCTGTGACCGCAGCAGCCGGCGACAACTGCGAAGTGTTCTAATGGCGTGTCACCTTTTCAAGGTCGGCGTTGTTTGGAAAGTCCAAAACGCCTGACTGCGGAAATTTTCTCCTGCTAAGTTACGGTGCCTTGAGCGGACTCCTCTTTGTCTCCATAATACTGAACCAGTCACCATGCGGAGACAAACTGGGCTTTTCCCTCATAGGTGCACCCCAACCAAAGTTTAGAACGTACTGTGGCTTCAAAGTGAAATAGTAAAATTTATATTTAACAGATTAATTTTTCCTTTTTATGTAGAGATTTAATGTCATTATGCACTAGCTGTTATTAAATTCATGATTCTAGTTCGATATGTAAAATCGTGTTTTTACACACACACACACACACACACACACACACACACACACACACACACACACACACTCTCTGTCTCTCTCTCTCTCTCTCTCTCTCTCTCTCTCTCTCTCTCTCTCTCTCTCTCTCTCTCTCTCTCTCTCTCTCCCTTAGGGTCGGTGGTGGTTCGTTGGTTGTTTATTTAAACCGGCTTTGTGCTAACACGAACCCTTTTTGAAGGTGTCACAAGAGACCTGGTGTGGACCCTTGCATTCGTCTTAACCTAACAGAGACGCTTGAGGGGTGCTGGCTCTCAGCAGATCTTATTGGATATGTTTTCTGGCGCCAGGTCGTCCTTCACCTTGGCTGCGACCCGCCACCGACACCATCTTCCAGGTGCCTAACTTACTGCTTAGGTCAGCTGAGGCACAATGGATTGTTGAGGAAGAGGGACAGAAGAGCTTACGTCCGCTCGGGATCAATCTGGATACTCAGTTTTTCTAATTTTATTCATCTTTAGCGAACCAAGACCCACTGTGTGCAGAGTTCCACTGTTTTGTTTTTTCCAAGTGACATGGTTATTGGCCTGGAAAACAAGACTGTTCAGTATGCCGATAATGCAGCACTTGTGTGTGTAGTCAATTCTCCACTTATGAGAAGATAAATGAAGCTGCCCCTAGTCTTAATCGTGACATGGAACGGATAAGTGAATGGTGTAGTCGGTGGAGTATGAGCCTGAACTCCAGTAAAACGAAGACTGTTGGTTAGCAGATCTCGTACAGATTTCCCACCCCATCCTCCCCTTCAGGTGAATGGGACTCTGCTGAATGAGCCTGAAGCTGTAACTATTCTAGGTGAAACTTTTGACACACCTTACTTTTGAGAAACATTAATGAAGGTGTCAGCAAATGCTGCACGAAAGTTAGGTTTTGTACGAAAGGTTTCATATATTTATAGCAGTAATAAAATAAATGTAGCCTGTTGTAGGTAATTTGTGGTTCCTTGACCAGAATACTGTTCCCTGGTATAGATGTGTGCTTCTGCCAGAGATTTATTTCTTTTAGATAGAGTGGTTCTTGGTGGTAGGTTTCTGTTTCCTAATACTGCATTAGCAGTTGTGACTTGGACCATCAGGGTCCGAGAGCAACCGGATTTGCTGAACAGCAGCACCAATATGCAGTAAATGTGCCTCGCTGTCAAATTTCTCAGTTCCAGAGGTCCTTTATTCCTCGCACTGTTGGACTGTGAAAGTCTCCCTGAGGATATCGTGCAACTGGAACTTCAAAGGTTCAAGCGAAGATGCAATGCATTACTACCCCAATACTGCTCTCATTGCATTTCAATACATTTTATCTTTTTATTAATTTTTTTTTAATAAGTGAGATCTTTTCTTTGTGTATTTCCCTTTACTCCTTTTACTACATCCTAATGAACACCATATTTGGAAGTTTAAATTTCAAGTCGGTGTCCCCTGTGGGCTTGTTCCATATGAATAGGTTTCATCTGAATAATAATAATATTGCATTTTAAAACCTGACCAAGTAACAGGCATTTTCGAGATCTAATTTTCTTCTCCATTGCCCTCATCAACTGGTGTGGATGGTTGTACGGTAAAACATTTTCTTCAGAGGCTTTAGGATGTTTCCGCCTCACGCTCTTAGCCCTTGTGAATGTGCTGTGTACCAAATAAGTTTTATCGTGTTATAGTTTTTTATGTTTTGTGGCCTGATGTGCAGCGAAGGAACAAGTTGTTTCTCGCATTTTCAGTATTATGAAATAATTCGGGCTAACAACAGAACCATGTGTGGAAAGTGGCAAAAACAAACGTGACGGCAGATGGCTCTTGAAATTAGGACTATCACACTTTTCAGACTTATGATCTTCAGTAAAACTGCAGGGAGACTGTTCAACAGCTTTACAGTAAAGGAAGTGGATGAGATCATTGCTTAAAGATTCTAGGAAAACCCCACGTGGATGGATGCCTTCCCAGTGACTCGCTGTTTGGAGGTTTCTATCGGACTACCGGACGATTCGGATTGGTATCTACTGTATCTGTCAGTATTGAAATCCCCAACATAGCACGCCAGTTTTTATTTATTTTTGTGTGTATGTGTGTTCTTTAGAAATGAGTCTGGTCACGTGTAGAGTTTTTGTCACCAAGAATTGCGCATTGCTTGGTTATTCCTGCTGGAATGTTACGTCTGCCACTTGTATGATCGCTGGCTCTTTGTACGACTCTTGAATAAGTAAATGAAAAACTTTTCTTCTCGTATCTGCTACTCTTATACAAGATTTTAGTAAATTTGGTTATGCTCCAAGTACTTATTTCCTCTGTGTCTTTCTCAATCTGAAGTGGGGATTTATTGCTTCCGCACGAGACAGTTCGTTTTGCTCTATTTTTTTTTATCTTAAGGTCGTCCAGTTGAATGGTCCACCGGCCTGAAAAAAGTAGCATGTTGGAGTCTTTTTGCTGATTCATTTAACCTTATACCTTAGAAGAGGCGTGTCTCTTATAAGGCTCAGTAAAGCCATTAGTTTGCCTGCCTCTGGACGTTTTCATACAAAAATGATATACTATCAGCGAAGTTTTCACCTCGCTTCTTCTGGTGGTTTTTCAGTTTTTTCTGGGCTTTGCTTCGCTGTCCTTGGGTTCCTCTGTCAAGAGTATCACGTCTTTTTTCCATTGTTTGTCAACATTAAAAAATAAAGGCAACGAGAATAGCCGCATTTATCCCTTTTGGGGGTGGGGTGCATGGTAGGCATTACTTTGCAGCGTCCCTTCGGCCCCTAGCTGCAACCCTTTCCATTCCTTTTACTGTACCTCTGTTCATATTCTCTATCTTCCATCTTACTTTCTACCCTCTTCTAACAATTGATTCAAACCTTTTTACTGTCAGTTTCCGTTTCAGCGCTGAATGGCCTCGCAGGTCCCAGTGCTTGGCCCTTGGCCCAAATTCTATATTCTATTCTATTCTAACAGCTGCAATTAGGATTGTAACTTTCAAGTTTTAATGTCACCATAGTGTTTGCCAGAGTTATTTCAATACACATCTGTCATTTGTATAGTGTTTTTAGGAAGTGATATTGTACACTTTCATAAACACTTGAATGCATATATCCTTCTGTGTGCCTGTTTATTGTTCAAGAGTCGCTCGGTGACGAAACTTGCAGGGAACGTCCTGGATAGTGGGAAAAACGCCTCTTTGATTTAAAGCGAAGAAAAAAAAGTCGTTCCGGTACCAAATTTCCTCGCATCCTGAGTGATGAAAATTATGAGCGTCTTGCTCTTCTCTTTTTGCTTTTATATTAAAAATATGCATTCCCTCGCTCATTGGGGCTTTGTAAAGGTTGATGAATGACAATGATTTAGTTCTATGTCTTGTAATTATCGATTTTGCTAATTGTCTATGACTTCGTAATACTTGTATAGAAACCTACTAGAGAGAGAGAGAGAGAGAGAGAGAGAGAGAGAGAGAGAGAGAGAGAGAGACGGGCGTAGGTTGACGTCCATCCGCATTAATTACAACCCGCCTGGAATGCCTGAGCACAAACAATAGATCCGCGGCTAGGCGTAAAGGCAGCAAAGAATGCCTCCCCATATTATTGTATTGTTTCAGTTTGGTAGATTAATACTAAATCTCTCTCTCTCTCTCTCTCTCTCTCTCTCTCTCTCTCTCTCTCTCTCTCTCTCTCTCTCTCTCTGCATCATCCATATACCGTGTACGTGTTCTCATTTTTATCAATTTTTAAGATACGTTCAGTGTTGTTCATATAAGGTAAAAACGTCATATAAAGAAAAAGTATGATTTAGCAGGTAAATTCTGTTACCGCTTTCATAATGGCAGGACCTCCCCAGAGGAAAAACAATATTACCTGAAGAGGGAAGACACCAAGGAGATGCATTCCTCCGTCTCAAACTTGTTTTCAGCCAGTTGAAACCAGTTAGGGGTAAAATATGACTTGTGGCTTTATTTCGTGATGGGGATTCCTTGCTTGCTTCGAGCTTTTCGTGGCCATAAAGACCAAGGATTGCTGTCTGTGTGGATACGGCCACGTGGACAGGTTTCCGAAGGGCTGTGAGTTGTCACAGTATACATATTTGTGTCTTCCGTGGAAATGTACTCGAGTCTATAAATATCAAACATTGTCTTGAGTTTTATCCGTTAATTAACCTGACTTCGGGAGAAGACTGTCGAGCATACGTATCTGCTGTGAACGTTAACGGAATATCAGGTTTTTCATAGAATATACAATCTCCATCTTTTATCATCAGTGTCAGCGAAAATTAACAGGAGAAATATTATATTTTAATAATGTGGTGACTGCAGCGCATAACTGATAATAGTCATAAGCAAAGTTATAAGGAAACTGTCGTAATCAAAACTTTAACGACAATAACGTTAGAGGTATTCATCGGATAATTTTTTTCTTTATCTTTCCGGCTATGAAAAAAGATTATCCAACTGATGGAATATCAAATAAAAATTAAGAAATGGCAGACCAATATACAACAACAAAAATTCCCGCTGAATGTTCTTGCCCCCGGTACAGTATTGACGCCTAGTATTGTTTGCAGGGGCGGGACACTTCCTTTGTAAAGTTCTATGCCCTTTTCATTTTTCCTGTCAGTGTTTACTTCGTTCTTAAAATAGACTTTCCCAAAAATATTTAACATATTGACGGATTAATTACCACAATTAAACAAGTGTCTAGAGACTGAGTTTAAGTGTATCGTCATAATGCAATATTTTCCTATTGACTGTGTGAACCACACACACACACGCACACACTACCGACGGCAGTAGCGTATTAGGTATCGGCCTTGGATACACCAATGTTCTTCTGATCACTAATGACTAGATACGATGTTAATTACATACTGTAGAAGCTTTTTCTACCATTCCGTACTGGGCTGGATTACTCTATGACAAAACCAAGATATGCCGGAAAGTTTTCAAGCAGACCAGTTATTGCTAAAAAGTTTGTTATTTACAGTTACGTTCATAAGCTATTTGGGAAAGGTTATTATTTCTATCCTTTTTCCATCACTTCGTTCACCCTTTTTACAAATGCATCAATTTTTGCATCAGTTAGCGGTTTCATTAAATCGTCGGTCCGTCAATTTCTTCGTAGATGTCAAAATAAAAAGCCCATGAAACGGCGAGATAGGTAGGAGTGAACATTTTTGTATAGGTGAAAGGATGGTTCATTGTCTTGAGATGGATTGGTCGTGTGGCGACAATGGAGGGTGATAAGTGTTGGAAAGTGTGTATTGGTTTGGAAGTGTAAGGAGGAGGAAGGAGGGAAAGATCTAGGAAAAGGCTGTATAGATGCCTTCCAAGAGGTGCTGTAAAAGGAAAGCTTCGATGCCTAGAAGCACGCGTACAATTTCGGAATGAGTGACTCAGCTTGCTTGGTGGGGTGGGGAGCTAATATTGTGGAAGTTTTCTGCGGTGGGGGTTCATCCACAAACCAGCTGTGAAAGAATGAATATGGAATTTTTTTTTCCAAGCCACCTCCTGACAAAGGCAATTGCTTTATATATATATATATATATATATATATATATATATATATATATATATATATATATATATATATATATATATATATATATATATTATAAGGTGTGTTTTTCAAGGTTTCAATGCCTATAATAGAACACACTGTCATATGATAATGATAAAGGGACACTCCCATATGATAAGGAATGATTTATTTTCGTGGGGATAATCCTCCTGGGAGGAGCTACATAATAATAATAATAATCTGTATGAACTATATTTACCTACCAATGTCCCTACCTACAGTATATACATATATACTGTATATATATAAATATAAAATCTGAGCGGATTTGTTTGTCCTCCCTGGATAACAGTAGTGGATTTGTTTGTCCTCCTGGGTGACAGTACCCCCTTGAAACTGGTTTGTCCGCCGGCCCCAGGTGGGGGGGAATGGGGAGGGTAGGGGAGACATCCACCCTCCTCCTGCAAACCTGTTTGTCCGCCCTGGGTGGGGGTGGGGTGGGTAGGAGATCCGGAGGGTAGGGGAGACAGCAGCGCCAGGTTCCAGCGCGCCAACAAACTCATATGTGACTATTTACCTACCAGTGTTCCTACCTATATATATATATATATATATATATATATATATATATATATATATATATATATATATATATATATATATATATATATATATATATATATATATATATATATATATATATATATATATAGAGAGAGAGAGAGAGAGAGAGAGAGAGTATGTATACATTGGTAGGTGTATATAGGTATATATAAATAAGTAGTATCATTGGTAGGTAAGTATTGTCCGTACAGGTATTATTATTATTATATTATTTAGCTTCCCCAGGGAGATTATTCCGACGAAAATAAATCATTCCTTATCATAAGGTAGTGTCCTTTTATCATTATCATAATATAATGTGTTCCATTATAGGCCTTGAAACCTAGAAAGCACACATATATACACGTGCATGTATGTATGTAGGTGTGTATGTGTGTATCAAAGTAGTCAACCACATACAAAAAAATCACAAAGGGCATGTTCGGGTTGATTAACTTCTGCAATATTTTCCCCTTTTTTTATCCAAGTTAATTTAAGGAAGAGTGATTACTTTTTTAATAAATAATGGCACATTCAAAGCTAAAAACAAACCTTTCGCTGGCGAAGCCTTGACCCAAATGAACTCCCATCGTGGATGCAGTGACGTACCTGGTTTAGAATGACCGGGTTGCAGAATATTGGATAACGAGTCTACCCTTTTTTCTGGCAATTGTGATCAAGGGCTAGTGGAACACACCCTAATATGATGATGATGAAGAGGCTCTGCTGTATGATAAGGAAAGATTTATTTTCGTAATGATAACAGAAGGTAATTATGAAAATCATGTTCATCGAAGGCAAAGGACATTAGATAGGGAAATTTTCCATAATATCTCAAGTGAAAGATTTAAAAGAAGAAAATATTTTTCTCTCCTTTGGTGGTGTTTATAGTATTCACGAGTTATACACACACATGCACACATATACATAAACATCACACGCACACACATATAAATATAATATATATATATATATATATATATATATATATATATATATATATATATATATATATATCTGTGTGTGTATATATATATATATATATAATATATATATATATATATATATATATATATATATATATATCTATATATATATATATATATATATATATATATATATATATATATATATATATATATATATATATATATATATATATATTCTACAGTGCCAGATCATAAGTACGATATTATACAGATGTGATTTTTCTCTTCTGCACCGTTTAGTATTGTTCATACTTACTGTGGCATTAGGACTGGTTGAGTATTATTGACTCATAATAAACTGTTCCATCTTCGCCCTCAGTTCTTACGTTAAAATGACCTTTTTTGTTCTTGTAGCGAGTTTAGTATGGTGTCGACGTCTTCTCCACAAAATAACTCAACTTTTTTTGTTCGTCGATATCGACCTTTCCGGGCACGCGCTACTGATATTCATCGTGGCTTGCGTTTTAAGCCTAAATTGCATGATCCATTCCATCCCATTAGGACTACTCCACTTTAAGCCGATGAGGAGTTCCTTGTCAGTCTCATTTTTCCTTCTTGTAAAATCGTCATCTGTAAATAACGGCAATTCCACTCCATGCACAGTCAATTTTCTTATGATGCAACCTGACATCATCCAGCCATTATTCTTGGAATCTTTTGTAAGGCGTAAGCTTGTTTCTTTGTGTAGAGGTTGATAATGCAAAACTGTTCATATACTGCCGCTGCCTCCTGCGGGTCATGGACAGGCTTTCACAGGCTGTATGAAGAGGTTGCTGCTGAATCAGAATGCGCTTTGGAACTTGCAAACAGAACTTAATGCTTTCATGTTCTTACAATGCAAAAATGTCTCTCTCTCTCTCTCTCTCTCTCTCTCTCTCTCTCTCTCTCTCTCTCTCTCTCTCTCTCTCTCTCGCGTGCGTACGTTTAGTATTCTTTGAATATTTTTAACCCAATAGAAAGTTTCTTTCAACACGATTTTTTATTCGGTTCTTGTCTTGAATATTGTTACCGAACATTACGTTCCATTTTATTTTGAAGAAAATCCAGAGGCCAGATTAAATATTCCTTGGTAAGACCAGAGACTTTGTAGAGGCCTTGTCTTTTCGTGTTTTGATAGGTGAAGAGTGAGTGATTCGACGTAAAAATGAATCTCAACGAGTGGTGAGTTACGGCCCTCCGACTGCAATTGGATATGCAGGGAAGGCTCTGAGAATTAAGAAAGAGACCAGGAGATTCAGGTGCAGGTTTATAGGATGAGAAAACGGAGGGGTGCGTGTCTTGTGAATCAACTGATGCTCATGGATATCTGACTGTAATTTTTGGTAATGAAGAGAAAACTGGAGGGTTGAATGTTTGAAAATGTTTGCTAGAAGGAGACCAGTCGAAAGCAAGCTTAAACAAGAATATGTAAGATTATGTGGATAATGGCTGTTTGGAAGATGGTGTGATAAATGGATGGTAGCGTAGTGGGAATGTTGCGTTGATGAGGCATTTGGAGTGAATGCTGAGAATATTGGTTGGTGTAAATCACAACTTAACGGGAAGCGGGGAAGGTAACTGTAATTCTTTTCTGGAATCGAAGAGTTGGAGTGTATTTTGGGATTGTTGAATCATTTCACTCCTGTAGAAGGCCAGTGAGGTTGGTGAATGGGACTGAACAAGAAAGAAGGGAAGCAGTTGAAATGAATTGTGAGGGTAGAAACTTTGAAAAAATATAAAAATATGTCGAAGATGTAGAAAAAAAACCTAGCTTAGAGAAAAAGAGAGATCAGTGTGGTGACAAGGGGTTGATCACTTGGATAGAAAGAAGTAAGATAGGTAGGCGAAAGGATTTTTAATTCTGAACACTTGGAGGGAAAGACGAGAGGAAGGCCTAGAAAGAGAAGGTTTGGCAAATTGACATTTATGAGAATGAAAGGGTTTGAAAATCCAGTAAACACAAAATTGCAGGTAGTATAGAAATGAATCTTATAGGGTATGTAGGTGGTACGGTGGGATGCTGATGAGCCTTTTCAGCATAAAACTGTAGAGGCAAAAAAGCTCTACGTTAATGGTCATATCAGTAATAACTTCAGAGTTTGTGCGGCTGGGACAGTGCTCTTGCGTTTCTTTTGAGCCAATTACCAGTTGCCTGAGTTTAAATCCCACTACAAACTAAAATGGTATCTTGATTGACATCTCATGTGGATTCAAATTAATATTGAACAAGTGTAGAAGGTTAAGGTTACATATATGTATCACACACATACAGAGAATGTAATATATAATATGTGTATATATATATATAAATTATATATATATATAATATATATATATATATATATATATATATATATATATATATATATATATATATATATATATATATATATATATATACATATATACACACACGTGTTTGTGAGTGTATGACGGTAACATAATACGAAGTCAAGACGACAAGTCCCGTCCCTTGAGACGTTACGTATTCCCCCGAAGCTCGAACCACAGTACCTTCATTGTGCATGCGGCGAGAGAGGCTACTCCCGTGATGGACGATGCCAGATGCAAATAAGGAGTTCACTATCAGTAGACTAATATTGTTTACACAGAAAAATCATGTAAGAGCATACTACGCTTTTATTTTTATGTAAATAGGTAGAATGTAAATTATTAGATTTAATAACTTCCATGTCTATAAGATAAAATGTAAGTTTTTTTAAGATATAATGTATACAGTAAGAAACTTGGTGTAATCATTTTAGCAGTTTGAGTCATACTGTAATAAAGCTAAAACTGCTGACATGAACACAGCAAGAATCTGTAGAAATTATATGGATTCGTAGGGCTTTCTGTAACCGACAATGTGAAGGAAAGCGAAGAACACATTTTGTATCCAGTCATTGCTTAGCGAGGTGTAGCTTCTCTCTCAAGGTCAAAGTTTCAGCAGTAGCAAGTAGTGCCTGTCGGATAACTTCTTTTTTCCTTTTTTCGATTGTTTATATATATATCTTTTTGTTAGCGAGATTGTTCACCTTCAGGATCCTAGTTATTTTTGACTAGGACTCTGAAGGTGAACGTTCGTCTGAAGGGCTGAATATTTTCAAATGAAAGAGATCTTTAAGGTGCTCTTGTTCACCTACGCATAAATTCACTCATTAAAACCCACATGGGTAATTATTTGCTTAAACACATGTTACTCCTCATGCTTTAGTTTACGTGTGTAAATTTCTCTCTCTCTCTCTCTCTCTCTCTCTCTCTCTCTCTCTCTCTCTCTCTCTCTCTCTCTCTCTCTCTCTCTCTCTGTAGTACAGCAAATAAAAACTAGACTGAAATTTTGTCGTTGATGGTCTGCATTAGCATTCTCGCCTTTTGCCGTTGGAATAAGGTCTTTTTATAACTACGATGTATTGCTTATAAGCACACGCTTACATAATAATACATACATACATACATATAAATTTATATATATTTATATATATATATATATATATATATATATATATATATATATATATATATATATATATATATACAGTATATATATATATATATATATATATATATATATATTATATACACATATACAGTATATGTATATATATATATATATATATATATATATATATATATATATATATGTATATTATATACACATTGTTTATATGTGTGTGTGTATGTATGCATAAGCTTATGTGTGTGTTTCGTTTTGGGAATTTATATCTGAATGAGAAGAGCGAATATATTATGTAGTCTAACCAGACCACGAAATTCCAAATCTTGTTTCTCAGTTAGACTTGATTGAAAGAGAGAGAGAGAGAGAGATGGTAGGTGTCAGCATTTTTGTTTTTTATTTTTGTTTTTGTTTTGTTTTTACGAAGGCATCGTCTCAAGGTAATGTATTAGTCTTTACAAACTAACATCATACTACTTCTCATACTACGGTTATGTGCACTACTTTAAGAACAACTTTGGAAACAATATACTGGCTCCCATTTGCTTGGCCTTGTGCAGTTTAGACGTGCATCTAAGACTGATTAACGTGAGATTAATTATTATTATTGTTCGTATTATCTCTTCCCCGTGGACCATAAAACACTAAGGAATGAGTCTCTATTCATTTCATAGATAGCATCACTATAATCTATAATGAAATTTGGCTAAAAGAGGGTCTTCTCCCTATTATTATTATTATTATTATTATTATTATTATTATTATTATTATTATTATTATTATTATTATTGCTGACATAAAGTAGAATTTATCATTGCAATTATATTGGAAATTTTAGTGATCAAACGAATTCTTCAAAAGCATCGTCAGGTTTTCAGCCATCACTTTGCGTGACCAAGGTCATCTAGGACCCGTCCCAATTCATTTCGGAAAGATCACTAGTGTGTGACCAGTAGGAAGTGGTGCTTATTTTTGGGAACGCTCGATTCGATCCAAGATTTTATGGACATTTTTTCCATTTTTAAAGGTTACTAGCCTACCAAGTCCTTGTGAACTTGAGCATATGCTGTAGCCACTTCTCCCATGGCGATCTTGCATTGATTGCTTTAGTAGATTTCCACCTGTCAGCATTTGTCTTCCCTTGTTTGTTGTCATCTTTACTGTTTTCACCAGTAGGCCGTTTTCTTTATATGCGATAATTCCGGAGAAAAATTAAACAAACAGGCGCCACACATTCGTAATTTAAATGATGAATTAGAGGTAAACCTGTGCATAATTTTCTGGAGCATCAGTGGCTTCATTTACGGACTCGGAGGACTCGGCATCAACGTGTCAACCCCCTGTGGCATTCTGTCACTCGCGCTTTTCGGATTATTAAGGGCCCTCCGTTTTGACACGTCTTCTGTTGCACCTAACGATCATTCTTGCATTCCCCCCGTCTAGTTTCCAATATTTCCGAATTATACACGCTTTTCGCCAACCCGTCGTTCTTCATTCTCTCCAAATGATGGAACCACCCCAAAATACTTATTCATACTAACCTTTTATTTTATTTCTTATCTCTCCACTTCCCACCCTTTCTACCTCGCATACGTATTCCACATGTACTACGTTACAAATTCATATCCTTTTCTTCCATTTGTTAGGATTGACATTGCACAAGTATTTTCAGTAAGGGAGAGCTGGATTTGCAGTTAGTACATACATTCCAGTTTTTGCTTCCATAGAAATTCTACTTTTGTTGGTGGTGGGTTTACATTAAGCTGGCCTTAGGTAAGCACGGGGCCTTGAGAGCGTGTATTAAAGTGTTGGAGGCAAAAGAGATTTGTTATAGACTTTCAGACTCTGTCCAGCAAAGTAAGTGACATACTCAAAACCTTTTTTATAGCTCCTGCCACATGCCCTGCCTCACCTACTTGTGTTTCATCTCTTCTTTCAACTTTATAATCCTTTATGTGCCCAAATGCGTATACGTACTAACCAGTCACTGTCAATTTTCCCTCCATCCATTCCAGCATTTATTTCTCAACCATCCTACCTTCCACTGACTCATAATGTACTCATGCACATATTCACTCTCAGCATCCCCCACATACAAACACTGTCAAAATCTTTCTCCAGTCTCTGGAGCTTCTCTTCATTATCTCAGTTTAAATTTTATCACCTACAAACAATAGATTCTGCACACTCCACTTACAGTACATAACTATTTCCTTATCCTAAATTTACTGCTCTTCCCTGACATCTCTTATCATAACATCTGCAAAAATACCAAGCTGCTTTGGAGACATAACAGTCTTGTATGAGATCTATCTTTACACTAAAGCAACCACTTCTCCAGAGACACATTCAAGCTTTGCTTTCATTATGATAATATTTCTAATGCCTTTCAACAAATTAATTTCTTACACTGTACATCTCCACTATATCCTCATCGCATCTACTACAATCATGTCTTTAGCTCTTTGGAGATTTATAGATTTCCATTGAGTATGTTATATCCTCAGCTGTCACTTCAGCAATATCTCTAACACTATTTCGTGCTGAATCTCTCGTTTCAGTGTCCCACCAAGCAACTCTATTATATGTCCTTCCCGGGTGGTTGCTATAGGCCTACCCTCAATCTCCCTTTGCTAACCGTGATCCCATCCTCTAGCGTCCATTTCAGTATCTCCAATCCAAGCCAAAATTTCTTCTGTCGTCTTCGTATTGGCTTCCTTTGCTTTCTTATCAAACCAGTTGATCTCATTTACTTTCGTAGACACATTGTGAAACGTTCCTGTACTGTTACTTACCTTTCCGCATGTATTTATGTTGAATTTTTTATTCTTCTGCGCTGTACTAACTTTTTTCCTCTGTGCTCCAAATCCCAGGTAAACCAGTTTATTATTATTATTATTATTATTATTATTATTATTATTATTATTATTATTATTATTATTATTATTATTTTAGAACTTAGCCATCCCCAGCATTTAAGTTCTTTTCAAGATGCATATCCTTAAGGGTTATCATTCACTCCAAGCATTCCAAAAATACCAACTATGCTCTCTCCCTTTCATCTCCCTTGCATTCAAACCACCTAGCTCAACCACTATTATTATTATTATTATTATTATTATTATTATTATTATTATTATTATTATTATTATTATTATTATTATTATTAACCAAACAAAAACTTCTTTCAGTTTTTTTTCTGAAGATGGAAAGAGAAACCCACAAGATTCCTGTGTATAACTTGTTTATTTGTAAATATTTACATGTTACTTTAAAAGTAACATGTAAATATTACAAGTAAACAAGTTAACACAGGAATCTTGTGGGTTTCTACACATTAATATTATTATTATTATTTTATTATTATTATTATTATTATTATTATTATTGATGTTGTTGTTGCTGGTAACTTGAGTGTGCTAATAGCAGAACTCAGTGGATTGATGTATATGATTTTGTTCGAATAAGTAACCTATTTCATTGCAATATTGGCTGGTCCTCTGGTATAGTGGTTAGTGGTGTCGTGGCATGCCACTCAGATGTCGCGGGTTCGTGTCTCCCCCAGGGCGATGAAAAATCACTGGCTCTGTATCATGATCAGTTACTGCTGCAATATGGGGTCTGCAGTGGGAGGTTGAAACCAACATTCTTGGGAAGCTTGAATTTCAAGTCAATGGCCCCTGTGAGCTTGTTCCATGTGAATAGGCTTCATCTACTGAAATAATAATGATAATAATAGTGACAAAACATCATTGTTTACTAACAAAATGACATCTTAGTTCTTCTCAGTAGGACGACATCACGCACGAAATCTCTGAAAGCAAGCAAGAGAAACTTCCCAAGAGATTTGATAAAGGTCAACGGTTTGATTTTCGCCGACTTGGAATAAAAGCAGCGTGAAGGCATCGGCCGGTTGTGACGATGAAGGAGGCGTCCCTCATGAACTGTTTCTCGGCGTCGTTTGCCGTCTGCGTCATCATTCTGTGTGAGCTGTTTATTCATCCTTGCGTAGCACAAGGTAAGCGCTTCATTAGGCCGAGTGTATAGTTTTACCTTGACTAGATCTGTACAGTGATAGGTTGAATTTACTGAAGATCCTCTCTCTCTCTCTCTCTCTCTCTCTCTCTCTCTCTCTCTCTCTCTCTCTCTCTCTCTCTCTCCCACAGTGCGTACTGAAATACAGTATAATGTTATGTAATGACTCCTTCCATCCGGTGATTAGATTGTTTTCGTTTTAAATGGCGACCGGATGAATGCCACCTCGAAAGTATGACACGAAAGTAAGTTTTTTCTTAAATAACAACAAACAGTATTGTTCAAATAGGAGATTTTTCCAAGCAAGAATTCATATGAGTAGCAATCAAGCAAACACTGATGTCTGTAATGAGCAAATTAAGGATTTGATACATCTTGACGGTTCACATAAGCTTCAGAAAAGGAGAGAAAAGAGCCAGCGACTCGAATGATCGAAAGATTTAAAGCCTTTAGGAACTTGATCACAGTAAACACAGTAACGAACGGAAATAGTCAGTAGATGCTATATGTTTTTCTCGTTTAGTTTTAGAATCAAAGTTTCTTCGCTTCGTAAACGTCATTATTGCGTTAAATGTAATGCCACTGTCTGTGAATGTTCATTTGCTTCGTTTGTAATTCAAAATGAGTTCACCGATGATGGCACATGCACAGACTTTTTTTTTTCTTTTCTTTTTTCAAGATCTGACACTTGTGAACATGAAACAACCTAGACTTAAAATTTGAGTAGCAAGTGTAGTAAGCAACGCCATCGTGTCTGGTCTAAATGTGCAACACTGAGTTTGATTTTCTAATAATCTAATAATAAACTTTTAAAAATTTCATAAGTAAATAGCTGTTGTATATAAATTTATTTTCCTTATATGCATATACTATTTTCTTTAATTGTAATAAGTTTTTCCGTTGAGTTCCAAGTTGATCGTTTCTTACAAGTCTGGAAAGAGTTTTATTCGCGTTTTAATCTTTTTTGCTTCTTTTCAGAGGTCTGGTTAAACAAATCATTTATAACTAATTCAGTGATCTTCTTTTATTTTTTGATCGCTTCTTTTGTTGTTCCTTTTGTAAATACTTTTCTCCTGTTTTGCAGATCTTTTTTCTGCTTATTTTCTAATCGCTTATCTCCTGCAGGCTTTGGAATTGTTTTATTTTACCTTTATTTTTCTTTTTATCTCTTGAAGTGTACCGAAGTTCTTAAAATCTGTTATTTTCTTCATTGATGTATCTTTTCTTATTTTCTTGACAATTTCCTTATGTAGATGTTTTTCTTTCTTTTAAAATGTCCATTTTTAGTTCTTGTGGTCTGATGCTTCGCCTTTACTTCTTTTATTTTTAAAAAATCCTTTTTATTCATTTTCTTTTTCCAGCTTACTCTTCCTACCCTCGCCAGTCTCTCTATCGAAAACCCTGCTACTGTGCGCGTGCGCAGTCTGTCAGAACAAAGCACTATCGCCCCTATGGCAGAACAGGTAACCTGTATACAGCCTTTTCTTCTCTCTGTTAACGATAATTAAAGTTTACTTTTTCACTGTGATATTGCAGCTAGGAGGGAGGTTATCATCAGATGCATGCCTAAGCTTTGTGACTTGGAATATCATGCAGTATAATTCACATGATTAACAAGGTTGTTCGTGGTAAAGAGAGAGAAAATTCTCTCTGGAATTGTTCTGAAAAACCAGAGTCAGGTACGGAAATGTCCTTCAACCGATTTCTGAAAACTATTTAAAAATCCGTGTTTTCGTTCTCTCGACCTACCATTCCACGTTCCAGTGACCTTGCATCGCATTCTTACGGAACATCGGGAACAGAGTTGCCATCTTTGTAATACGTGATGCCTATGCGTTTTTTTTTTCGTATTCAATCAAACAGAAATGTGCAAATGAAACTGAAAACTGACAACTTTAGGTCGTAAGGTTCGTGAATTGCTGTAAGTATAATAAAATAGTTTATGACATGGCATCATCAAAATTGAAAAAATACAGGAAATTGTCATATTACCTCCGATATATGTTTCTCATATTGTCTTCGATTCGTGAATCAGAGAGCTATGCACACTTCATGAATGACAAGTTCGTCCTTCCTTGCCCTTTGGCTCTTGGCTGAACGGTGTAATGATACGACGGCAGTCGTGGGATTCCCTCATTTTCTTGTTGAATGAATGTTATAAGCGACTGCTGAGTAAAAGCGATTGATTTTACATGGGTATGAGATATGTTACGTAGTTCTGTCTCTGAATAGTTTCTCTTAACCACATATGGCTTTACATTGTATAGGTCGTCTGTGGGCAGTGAAAGCGATGCTTTTGACAAAACGTTATTCACACATGCATACATTAGGTGCATGTATATGTGTGTGTGTGTGTGTGTGCATTTTTTAATTCACGCGGAAAAGGAATTATATAATCTTTGTTATGTGCATCAACAACAAACGCGCGAATAACTTAATGGACATGGTATGTATTTGAATAATGGATAAAATAAACCAGTTGGGTTCTCTGCCCGATGAGTCCTGTGCTGGATGTAGTAGAATAAAATAATATGAAATCGGGATAAAATTTAATGTTAATAAATTGATGATTATAAGGAAAATGTGAGAACTTGTAAATACTAATAGTATTTACAAGTTCATTGAATTTCTTGATCACGTAACTGCTATATGATAGGCTGTGCTGCGTCTGCTTACATTCGTTCATTGTGGTTGAGGTTTGTATAGCACTTTTGTCCACCTGAATTGAGCAGGCGAACTGAGAAGACCTCTGCCACGTCAATCGTGGCATGAAATGTCTCCTTACAGCCTCGTCATCAACTTATCGGTACTGATGTCAGTCAAAATGACATTGTCATAAAAAACACACAATAGTTATTGTGGTTAGCTTATCCTCGACGAAGACATATACAATTTAATACAGGGTTCTTCGGTGTTACTTTGAAGCCTGGAGCCTTTCCCTCCCTTCTTTTTGATGTTTTTGGGGATACACTCTTATTTCAGTGACGAATTAGATAAGGAGAAAGACAGAAAGGAAGGAAAGATATCAAGTTGTTCACATACAGTTGCAGGTATCAGATTTCCCCAGTCAAGAAATATAGACCGCATCCTTCAGGACAACTTTGGCAGTGCTGTTTCCACAAGGATTAGTAGACCCTCATCTGACTTCTGCACGTCGCCCGACCACCAGCAAGGTAACACTTAAATTATATCTTTACAGGAATCTCTCTCTCTCTCTCTCTCTCTCTCTCTCTCTCTCTCTCTCTCTCTCTCTCTCTCTCTCATACACGCATACACACAAACCCACGCGCGCGCGCTTATACATACACAGTGTAAATACAAATGGTATAAGAATCACATTGCTGTTTTATTAATGAGAATTTTGCTGTAATTTCTGACACATGCTGGTTCAGGTAAATAATGTGCGTTTAATTATCACAACATGAGATGATACATTTCAAGCGCTAGATTGTCTCTTCATCACCTCTCCCCTACGTCATAAAAATTTTATTCCTGTTAGAGTTGTATTCATGAATTAGAAGTTAGACCAAAAAATATTTTTTTTTTTTATTCAAGTGAACGGTACTTTTCCAAAGAAAACCTCATTGTTTGCTCAACAGGTCGGTGTGTGTTGATGAGCCAGTGTCCAGTCTTCATCCCTCTGGTAGGGAACATTCGGGAAGCCGGAGTATTTTCTTTCATCAAAGACCGCATTTGCAGGTGAGGTGCGCTTACTTTAAGAGGAGTCAGTGGATTAAGCATTTCAGTGAAGCAGGGGTCGACTTTAGGAATAGTGCGGTAAACTTGAAGAGAATCACATAAGCAAGAGTGCTTCATCACTGTCTCATAACTCATATAAACTTACATTTGTGGTCTACATTTGTCCCCAGATTTTTTTTTTTTTTTTTTTTACTTGACAGTCGCCAGTGTTCGTCGTTTTCTATTTTTCCTGATGTAAGTCATTATTTTCCTCTTCATAGGTAATAAAATTACATTTTTAAGGGTAAAATTGAAAATTTTCATACAAACCCATCAAACAAGTTAGCCTTAATTTGCTGTGTCGAATTCCCAGACACCTAACTTCTGAAGTGTTGTAAATGGAGGAGAATAGCCAGGAAACCACTTACTGAGTGGATTTCACTTGCAGTGCGCACCTTTGTTACAATAAACTATAATGACCTTTACTAACAAAATACCAACAGACTCAACAAACGGTACGTTTTCCCCCCTCTGAGGTTTAGCAACAAAGCAAAGCTTAGCCCAGAGCCTCTGCAGTCATGCAGACTTGAACCAACTGATGTTGCAGTGTGTTCCCCCCTACTCCCCCCCAATGGTCAGGCTGCTCCAGTTTTAGAAACCTTCTAGGGGATATTTGCATCAGTGCACCTCCCATGGTGCACTGTAGACATTACTGAAGGGTATTTGCACCGTCTCTTCGGCCCCTAGCTGTACCCACTTTTTATCTTTTAAAACTTTCCATTCCCTCTTCCTTTCTTCCTTCTTGCTATCCATCTTCACCAACTTTACTGCTTAGTGAAGATCTTTTACTTCACCTCATTTATTCGTGGATTTCTGTCTTGCTGTCCAACCACAGTAAAACCAAAATGACTAGGAACATGTAGTACGTTTTCGACGTTGCCGCTTTTCCCAGATTTGATTCATAAACCCTTGGCCTAAGTTGGGATGGCATGTACTGTAGATGTGGCAAAAATGTTGCCATATCTTCCTTTTACCAGGTCAAAATGGGTAAACACCTTGACACCATTGTTTTGCGTTTCTAACACTGAAGACGTAAAATGAGCGAAAGAAATGAAATTTGATGACGAGTAAAGGATGATTTGTAGTAAAAATATAAAAAAGCTGCAGTAAATGAAGATTTGATATCATACATTAAACTGTTATGCTAACACTGTATGATAAGGATGACTTGGTTTTTAATCATCCAAATGAATTATAAAAATGTCCAATATCTAGCCCAGACTCACTGCTGAAAATAAATGATACAATGCGATGAAAAAAAATATGGTTATTGGCTCCGCAAGTGATGGCAAATTGTAATTTTAGTCACGGTCTAGGTCATGGTCTAAGAAGAGAATGTCTGTTCACAATTGACCCAAAAATCGACCAGTTTCGAGCATGACGTCACGTGGCGAGCGGATGGCCTATTTACCTGTCAGTCAGGTCAAAGAAGTATAGCAGAAAGGAGGAAGTGTAAATGCGATCGTGATTTTATTTTGCGTATTCACGTGTATGTTGGTCATTGCCATTGTAGAATTATGCCGAATATTTGTGCATTGTATGGACTTAAATCCAGTTCAGATCGAAATACTGATCTTACTTTTCATAAATTTCCTAAAAATGAAGAACTACGAGAGAAATGGATCCATCTATGCAAGAGAAAAGACAAATTTAATGCGGATTCTTCGAGGATTTGTAGCTTGCATTTTAAATCAACTGATCATGCAAGGAATCTTAAATATGAATTACTTGAAATCTCAGTACCCAAGACATCTTGTACAGTTAAAGAATGATGCAATACCAACAATGCATCTGCCTGCATCAGAGGACAAGTTTAAAAATTGGTATTCTTTTGAAGTGAAGTCGATAGTTCTTAATGAATCAGTTTATATTCTTAACATTACAATATGACATATATTTGCTACCTAATAGTTTCTATGTTTACCATTTATAACTAAATGGTATAAATGATTAGATGCCACGATTTCCCTGTTTGGATTTTCTGTGCTATACAAGGAAAAGTTAACTGCTCATAATAAGTCAGTTTATATATTTGAATATAGTACAGTATGACGTATATTTGCCGGTTAATAGTTACTACGGTATGCTTACTTTTACCATTGATAATCAAATTTTGCAAAATTTGTCACGATTTTCTCTTTAGATTTTGGGTGGTTTACTAGGAAAAAGGAGATGTAATGTTAATAAATTTTTGGTAATTACCAAAGTACTTATTTATCTATTTTCTATACAATGAAACGTCTGAACATTGCAGTTGATTTCGTATAAAGCTAACATAATCATCGTGGCTAAGGAAATTTTCATATTTTCAAACTTAAAAAATAATTGCAAGACTAGAACTTTGCGTCGGGGAATATAAATACCAAAATTCTCGTTGGTGAATAAATTGTTGACCTAGTTAACGTTTTCATAGTCCCGGGGCAATATTTCTTCCGTTTCTTTGCCCAGCATAAAAACAATTTCAGTTAACCATACGCCACTAATTATGAACTTTGGGCCAGAGAATTAAAATACCATAATTTCCTTTGTTAAATAAATTTTTAACTTAATCTTTTCATTGTACCTGGGCAATATTTCGTCTCTTTCTTTGCTCAGTAAATGATATAATTGCAGTTGACCCTATACCACCAGTTATGAACTTTAGGTCAGGAAATTAAAATGCCAAAGTTATCTTTGGTGAGTAAGTGGTTGACCTAGTTCATTTTTTTACAGTACCTGGGCAATGTTTCCTTTGTTCTTTGCCCAGTAAATAATATAATCGCAGTTGACCGGATGCCACCAATTAACAGATTAGGCCTAACCCTCCAGGTTTTCAGTTGAGCGTAAGTCACCAGTTATAACTTTTTTCTTTTCTACTGAATATCAGTTGTAAATATTCAGCATTACAGAAAATTAGCTACCGGCCGGGAGTTGGCGAAGTCACGAAATTTGTAGTTCTACCACTGTATGTTGTAACAGTTTTTGTGTGATATAGAAACTTTCTTTAGAATGCGTATAATGAACGAAAATATGAGAAACATGCGCATTGAAAAATGCAAATTGTCTAAGCTAGCAAAATAATTTAATGGAACGAAGGGTTCTCAGAAAATTGCTAGGATACATGTGTATAATTGCAGTGTGCAGCTATATATCATTTACCATTGGTTATGTAATAATAAGCTGTATCATGAATTTTGTTTTTCAACTATGAAGTTGTTTCTTAATTATATTCTGGGTGTTATAGTCAAGTTCAGTATTCTGTGAATGACATCAACCTTTTATTGCCCTTCCAGTGCATTTAAAAAAATGAAACTACTCCATTTTGTTTAACACATTTATACAAAAACATTAGGTAAATCCCGTTATTAAAATTAGAACAGTCACAGATCTTATGTCTTTGTCAGAACACTGGAAGTGACCGCAGGTGTATAGGGCTGTGCAGTAAGAGAACATTGCTCCACACAAATTTTCATATTTGTGAAAAGGCATCCCGTAGAGCTGCTCTGAGCAAATTAAACATAAGGTTCAATGTAATGTTATCTTTTGGGTGAAATATAATTTAATCATAACTTATTGCACTAATGAGAACTTTTATTTGGAAGCAGTGTCATATAAATAGCTGAATGCTGATAGGGAGAAGTTGCCATTCATTATATCTGTGTATTAACATGTTGATTTATATACTTACTGTAAAAGTAAGTCATGAAATATGAAGTGCAAAAGAAAAAAAAATGTTTTTTGGTTCAGTTATTGTCGAGAAGTTTTGGCAATATTTAGCGGACTGTATGATTTTTCTGGTTCTTAGCCTGGGTGTTGTAGGCTTAGGATGTGCAGTACTAAAGACACGACTACAAACCTCAGATTCAGGTGTTGAATTACACAAATTAGATGGATTTTTACAATTTTATTACAAAAATTAAACTCTAGCAGTGCTCTGGCTGTGCACATTTACTTTACATCTAACAACAACGAAACTAACATAAACTAGCAACAGCCTTGCTAACAAGTTGGCCTCATGGCCAAAGGAAACACATATATACATAATATTTCAAAGACAAAACTAGCAGCAATCTATCACTTCTGGAAACAGGCAAGTTTCACTAAAGTTAGTACATTGGTGTAAATAATACTTGGAAACAGAGTTCTAGGCTACCTTCCCTGATCACTCGTTCCTCTGACATGCTCGGTGTCTTTCTAATTTCAAGGATTTCTCAGGATACAACTCGATAAAGAAGTAGCGCTGTACTTTGCCAAAGCGTACGTCTCTCCGGCCCACTGGCTCTCTATCATCACACATGCTGCAATGCAGCTTGTTACCTCTATAACAACTAGCTATGAAAGAAGAACGATTGCTGGTCGACGACTCGACATCAGCTTTCCCTGTCGCATGTAGGGACGCTTCTAAAACATTTTCCATCATCCTTGAATTACAAAAATAATTTTTTTAACCGAACTGTGATCAGAGAAGGTATTCTTAATTAATAATGCAACCATTGTTGCGTGTTACAGAATTTACTAAGGGTACAGAGCAAAATATATGATATCAAAAAGGTCAGTCGTAAAACTTCGCATCATCTACGTCATTCCAAATTGCGCGTTGATTGTGTGTCTGAGGAACACATATACGGTGCGAATGATTAACTTAACTCCACGAGTACAAACAATGTTTAAAACGAATGGATAAGAGATTTATGACAAAAGTTCAGCGCAGAAATAAAATTTTCTTTTGTATTGCTGTTTCCATCAAAGAAAACACTATTTTAGTAGGTAACAGTAGAAAAATTGGCAGTTTCCATTTAAACAGGACGAGAATACGAGATCATAATGACGATTCTTGTCACTCACTGAGCCGTAAAAATTGCTGAGCAAATTTACTGGTAAACCTCCCTGAATTTTTTTTTTAGCAACAATACTTTAGGATGTGTTCATTTGTACATTAAACTGCCCAGAATTGCCAATAACTGATTTTAGGTAATTTCTTGAAATTTCTTCCCCTTAAGCTAAATCCTACCTATTAGTTGTTCCGACACCTGATCACATGATCGAAAAAAACGGGCTCCGCAGCACAACTGAACAACCTCAGATTTTAGACTTTCATCTCACAAAAAGTTACGTGAAAATTCACCACAGAATTGATGAATTGACACTTCAGTCGTAAACGAGATCTATTACATTATAATGGGGAATTAGAAATACCCCCAAAAACGCACAAATAAAGAGACTACAATGCTTCAGCAGTACATCTAGAGATGTCTGCTCGATAGCTCGGATCAAATGAGGGTGCGATGCCGGGTTAGAGTAGGGGTGTTTTTGTTTTGAATAGACAAGTCTAGGCAGCCTGGCATAAGTGATGTGAAGAATACACCATATGTATGATAGTGTAGATTTTTATGTTAGGAAAAATACAAATTACTTTTTAAATTTGTTACATTTAACGCATACATGGCTGGATACACATTTGTTGCGCCATCTTCCTAATTCTCTCACTCCTCATCCATTCATATACGGTAAAATAGAGATGCTGAATTCCATGGATGATAACCTCTACATCCCACATATGTATATAGTGTCATTTTCGTGACTTATCCAACATTTGAATTAGTAATAGATGTCTTACTTCACACTAAAGGGGCCTGTTTTGTTTTATAATGACGCTCTGAATTGCCAGAGCCTTTGTTTCCAATGTAAAGGCATCAAACGCCTCTTCATTTCTGCATTAATCACGCCATGTATATTACCCGTTATTATCTCATATTTTATATGTATCTCTCCATACGCATTATTGTCTGGCCTTTCTGCCGATGTATGTAACTAGTTTGTACGTTTATTGTAACGCAAATTATTCTCATTTATATGCCATCTAACAAACGCAAAATCTTGTCCAAATGCGTGTCATGGGAATCCGCAGGTCGGTCACTTCCTTTCCGTCTGCATTCCTCAATGTATACCTGGTTTCCGAGAAATAAGTCATACCTGTCTTCTTGAACCTCACACTAACTTTTTGCAATCTGCAAGACTCTCCTGGATTCTTCAGCTCTTGATCACCACTCTAAGCCAACAAACTGATTTTTTTAAAACAACAAAATTAGCTTTTTATACACCGAGTTGATCCTTTCAATCCCATACCCAGATAACATGAAAAGCAAGGCTCCAAGTAGCGCTTGTATGGTCATGCTACTACGATCTTCTCTTTGTTAAATAGTGTAATGTCTGATGACAATAGAAAACCATGAATTTGGCCATACAGTATATGAGTGATTGGTTTTATGATGTAATTAATTTTTTTTTTTACTCAGTTTTTGGGATTCTTTGAGCAGTCATGGTTATTTAATATCTGACTGATTCCGGTCAGTCATGAATGATTTGGTTTGATGTTATGGAATCAGAATTTGCGTTGTCCATCCTTCATGTAATACTAAGTAACAGATTTAAATATTCCATGCTGACAAAAAAAAATGGTAAGAATTGTGTTATTAATTTTTTAGTTTGTGCTCCTTAACTTTTGTATCTGTTACTCTTAACTTTTGTACTGTAACAGAAATAATTTAAATCAAAGGTTATTGCAAGGAAGTAGCCACAGAGGACTTTCATGCTGCTTCCAAGTCTTTTATTCATTCATTCATTCATTCATTCAAGTGAGCTGGATTTTTCATATAAATCATATCATTACTGTATTATCATTACAGAACTTCTTGGAATTGTTTTTGAACAAAAGAGTGTCGAGAATTTTTCCCAACGATAACTCGGTTACCACTGATTCATTGCCCGCTGCTCTGGGCTAAGATCACAAGTCAACAGACTGTGGCTTCAAACCAACACAACAGGGTGGTGACTACACAAAACATGGGTCCATTTTCTGATTTTACTACAAAAATAAATTACAGTACAAAAAAATACACCCAAACTATATAATACTACGTTACTATGAAAAAGTGCATGCAAGTTTACAATAATTTTACGTTAATTCAAATTACAATCAAGAACAAATTGAGCAAGGACCAAAGGATGAATTCTGGAACACATAGGGCGGCAACCAAGACACAAAAGTTATGCTAACTTTGTTACAAAATCACTGAAGTCGCAACTTGATCGAGCCCGAATGTGGTGTTACTTCATAATATGCTACATATCATTACAAGGCTAAGATGGACATTGATCAAATTGGATTAAAAACACTACAATTACCTAAGGCTTTACGGTCGATTCTAGCAGGACGGTTGCCCGCGACAAAAAAAAAAAACACGTGCTAGAAGAAGATTGAGTAGGGTGCTTCGATTTGGCTTCACCATAGAGCGTCCTTTTCAGAAATTTCAAGTTTTTAACTACGTTACAGTAATCAAATTTCCTAGTTCCTTAATTCTAATTTATTAAACGTGCAACATGTATTCCTCAACAATAAAAGACATGTAATACAGGAAATAGTAACATCATTTCAAATCAGAACCATCGCGTAAGTCCTCCACATCAGTCATTACTCTCTAAGTAACTCATGACGCTCGTCTGCTATTTCTACTGATCTCTGAACCTGACTAGAGGGAAAGTTACGTAGGCAAAATCCCTGCTGAAAATTTTGTTGACAGAGAGTCATATCTTTTCTAATTTGGTTTTGTCTATATAATATGATATGTAAGTGTGGGACTATATCACCTGGACAGGACCTAGTTCAATGTTGCTTGAAAAGTTTGATGTAAGCCCAGGGATGAAAGTGAATAAATTGGAGCACAGTAAAGTCATAGATAACCTGGCATAACCACCTGTTGTCCTTGGTGAAGAAGCAGTTATTAGAAAGTTTTTATTTTGTTGCATGCTAAGTGTGAAATTTTCATTAAAGCGCATCACAGAAATGCATCAGTGAGTCAATAAAAACATTATTCTTATTTTTATTTCAAGTTTGGAGATCACTAACGTCCGCATCTGCTGTCCAAATGACCCAAACAATGTAGCTTTACCAACATCATCATCTCGACTGCCATCTTCGGGTGGTTTTGCACAGGAGACTCAATCTCATATAACCTTTGGAGGATCATCATCAGGTGGAAGCTCCCAGGCTGTTCCTGTTGCACCTCAGCAGAACTTTCCATTGCCAAGTTTTCCTTCTCAGTCGCCAAATAATTTTCCCATCACTACTACAAGTACTGCTGGGTCATTCCTCCCAACCACTCAAACTCAGAATCCATTCCTACAGGGTACAGGAGACCAGATTCCAGTGTCTCTGCCCATTAATCCCCCTCAGAGTCTGCCCATGACACCATCCCAAGTTCCATCTATACAAAACCCACTGGCTCTAGGTGCAACTCTGAGACCTCAGAATGGTGATTCATTTTCTCCTAATGCATTACTGCCAGATCGAACAAATGATGATCAATCTGAAGATTCTGGAAGTGATTCTGCTTTTATACCATCAGAGGGAGATTGTGGATCACTAGACAATTTAAAAACTGCAAGAGCAAATCAGGTAAGATAAAGATTTCCTCTGTGAAGCAGAACTTCTGTTAATCCTTTTCATTAATGATCTTGGGAAGTTAAAGGTTACAACTGAAATTTGCTGTCTTATTATGTAGTAAAACTGGTGTAATATAGGCTATTACGATTAGCATGGAAATAAGGAATGTAAGATTTTGTACTATCTTTACAGCAATCACACTGGCCATGGCTTGTTGCTGTAGGTTTCTTTGATGAGACACGGAATTTTGAGGTTACTTGTGGAGGTGCTATAATTACCAATAAGCATGTCATTACTGCAGCTCACTGCTTAGCAGTTAGACCAAATCCGTAAGTATCACATATTGGTTGTAGCGATTTTTTATTGCTTCATATGTAGCAGTACTGGATCTCAAATTTTCCTAGGTAATCTTGAAGTAGCTTTTTGCATGGAGAGAACTGGAATAATTCTTTGATTAATTCAGATCAAAAGAAGGTACACATAAGACTTTTGAGGCTTTGAGGTCCAGTTTCTTAGCGATTAATTTTTGAAAGGTTTTAGAATCATCAAAAGAAAGATGAACTAAGTTAGCTAGTATATATTAAATTTATGGTGGATATTTCTGCTAATTTTTTTTTTTTTTTAGTTATTCCATAACTAAAAAAAAAGTGTCCCATTACAGAGATTTACAAAGATGAAATAAACATACATTTTATTTTGAGGCTCAATGTACTGTACGTAGTACAGTACTTTACTAAGTTGCTGTACCTTTAAACTTAACAGATTAGCTTGTATTCCCTTGAACAAGGTAGCGTGATTTTATAGTTTTCTGATGTCTAAGTATCAAACAGTCAACCCAACCCAGGAATAAAACCCTAGTCCATTATTTAGAAAATCAAATGCTGACCCCAAGCCTACTAACATGAGTTATGTAAGATTCTAAGAAACATGGGTAAACAATCGAATACATAAGATAGTGTGGGTTCCTTTCATCACATTAGTGATTTTCCTCTTTAAAAATATACACGTGAATCCAGCTTCTGTTACGGTATATCTTTATATGTAGAATGATGAGTTGTATATGCAGAATCCTTATTATCTTTTTTGATACTGTAGTAAGGTATGTATTTCCATTTTAACTTCTGAATTTATTACTATTAAAGCAGCTGTGAAAATTGAGGTATTAATTGAAATAGTATTATTATTGTGGTAAAGAAATGTTTTACTGAAAACAATTTCAGGGTGTTCAGGTTTCTTTTTTGCTCCTACAACACAGCTTATTCTAAGTCTTTAGATAACCAGATAAAAGCTTTTCTTAAGTGAACCTGAAAAAATCCTGATTCTCATTACAGTTTTTGTCAGTATCATTGAGTTTGTTGTTGACTGATTTAATGTTATATTTCCAGAACACATGTTCGAGTAGGTGATTTTGACCTAGGTAGAAGCAACGATTTGGCCAAACCTCAAGATATCCGCATTGCCAGTTTCCAGACTCCAGGCTACAAATCAGACACATTTGCCAATGATATTGCCATCATAACTCTTGCTCAGGACGTCATATTTAATGGTAATACAATTTTAATTCTTAAATTTGCAACATTTTTAGTTTTCTGTAAAAGAAAACTACAGTATTGTGACGGCTTTGTCTGTCCGTCCGCACTTTTTCTGTCCACCCTCACATCTTAAAAACTACTGAGGCTAGAGGGCTGCAAATTGGTATATTCATCATCCACCCTCCAATCATCAAACATACTAAATTGCAACCCTCTAGCCTCAGTAGTTTTCATTTTATTTTAGGTTAAAGTTAACCATACTCATACTTCTGGCACTGCTATAAGTACCAACAACACAGGCCACCGCTGGACCATGGTAGATAGGATGGCAAAAAGACAAACTCTTTCAGGCACTTTTGAAGCATTTCCACATTACTGTATTCAGTTTTGATTGTTTAGCCACTTTAGATGTGTTTGTGTCTCATGGGAAAATATTTTCCTTATCAAATTCATTTTAAATGTACTGTAGTTTGATCATGATATCAAAAAATGTTAAGTGCTGTATGATGTCACTGGATCCCTTAACTGAGTGGGTGAAGTTAGGACCCAGGCATGCTTTCCCATGCAGGACAAATCTCTCAGTGTACTCCTGCACCTTGCTTTATTTAGTCATGCCATCTTTGGTCTATGATTAATAAATCTAAAATGACCCCTTATCCCTTACTTTTTCAAACTGCACCTCACTCCATTCCGTAAAGATCAGAGCAGGAACTACTACCTCCAGCTTATTTGCTACCGTTTGTTGTCTTATAAGGCCCTTTCTGATTGTCAACTTGACTTCTACCTTTTGGATTATTTGTGGCTGTTATGTGTCAATACAACATGTATACTGTACTGGTTAGTACTACTAACAGTATTTCCCTTAAATGGTAAAGAGGCATATTAGTGATTTCATTCTTATTGTCAAAATTTTGTGGATGGAGGTCAGTAATAAGAGAAAATCTTGTCTCCACATGTTTGTAAGTTGACATTGTAGAAAAGGTAAGGTGTAAACATACAAAAAACATAAGAGGGTAATACAAAGTTTGTAAACATCTAAGGTCAGCATACAATAAGGGATCATGTCCTCTTCCTTGAGAAAAAGAATCATAATCTGTGAGGTAGTTCAAATAGGATTTGACACCAAATGAGAATAACAAGTGCAATACTGTATATGGCTTGCTTTTGTAATACTTGGAACCAAACATGTTAATAACATGTTTCCTGCACTGAGGAGTTGCATAAGATCTTTTGCTCTTTCATACAAGACATATGAATAGTACCACCATCCCACATTAGGTAACTGATTTCTTAGGAATCTTCCTTATGAGTTGAGTATTTTGCTTTATTCTTGTACCTATTGTATTAAGTGGATTGCCCATAAATGCATTGCATTTATGTCAGACACTTTTATTTAATTTGGATGCATTGTGTGAAATAAAAAAAAATTAGATTTAATCTTGCAGAGTCAGGGGAGAGGACATGAGCTTTGTGTTCTGTGGAACAATAGTTCAGATCAGTACATTTTTTTTTTTAGATAGCCTTGCCCAGCTTAGTTTTGTACAACAAAAATTGTATGTTTTACTTGAGATAATAAAATATTCAATATTTATATTCAGCAACACATCATCTCATACCTAGAAAACCTAGTGCCGCACAAATATTTCACATGAAATCAAATTGTCCTCTAATTTAAGAGTAATGTATTTTGAATTTATTTCAGACTTCATTCAGCCATTGTGCCTTCCTCATAGATTCCGTTATGATGGATTTCGTTACCAAAATCTCAATGTAATTGGCTGGACACACACACACTTCATCAAAGGTGAGTTTGCAAATTTTATCTAAAGCTGTGAAGTATTGGTTGTGTTTTAAGGAACAATACAACACTTACAGTTGAGTGAACTATTTAACTGAGGCACTGTATTATTCAAGTCAAAATCCCATTACTAGGCACCCTTTTGCATGAAAGCTTTGAATATACATAAAGAAGTCTTTCTATACTCCAGCATTTAACAGGAAAACTCATGTATGCTCATGTGCTTTATTCATTGATCAAAGTATTGAATGCTCATAAAAAACCCACAAAAATTATCTCGCTTCAAAACAAGGAGTACATACATAACTTGGGCATGAATACCTCTAAAAAAATAAAGGTAATGCAAGAAAACCAAATAACTTGGATATGGGACTTGGTATACTGTATGCACAGATCTGTGTTGAGTATTGCCATTAGCAGACAAACTTAGCAAGCAAACTAAGAAAAATTTACTGACTGTATGGCTGGTATTTAAAACTTGTAAAAAGGAAAAAATGTAAAATTATGAGATAAAACAAGAGTACAGAAATACTAGAGTGAAAATAATAACAAAAACAGATTAAAAGAGTGATAATGTGAGTGGATATAATTAAGATGATAAATCAGTGTACCATTATGAAGTGCAGACAGAGAACATTGGTCTTTATTGTGTTTGTATAACATCAAAAGGTGGAAATTGGATTAAATGTGAAGTTTGAAACCTATGTGGTCTTATATGCAGTGTATTAAAATGAAAGAAATAGTATTACCAGTGACAACAATGTGTAAATCAGTGCAGTAATGGAAAACACCATATTTATATGAGATGGGTATAAAGGGGCTGCATGTCAGTACCTGTTTGAAGCCATGAGTGAACAAATGGAAAATATATTTCGGTAATCAGTAGAAAAACACACTAAACATGCAGATTAACACTAAAAATATATGAGTTCTAAAATCTACTAACCCTACAGGGAAAGCTCCAGAACCAAAAAATTTTATGTTAGTGACGTGAAATTTCAGTAGAATCTTCATACCAAGCAAGATATGGACACTTAAAGTTTTCTGAAAAAATTAAGCCAAAAGTTGCAAAACTTGAGATTATCTGAAAAAAGACAAGAAATAAACATTTCAGCTGATCAAAAATTATAAGACTCCAAAGATCATACAATAACAGCAAATATCCCAGAAGATGAGGAAGGAGAAAGTATCATAGAATATGTAAAATCAGTCACAGTTGACATAAGCCTGCTACACTACAATCTAAAACCAACCAGTAGAATGGAACATTGCATCATAAAATGCTCACCAGAGATAGACAGTAAACAGGAGTATATGATGATAAGCTTTATTTAACCATTGAAAGTTGCAGTGTCAGTGACAGATACCATGTAATACAATACTTCAAATGCCATAGGTATGGAGACTTTGTATTCAGATAAAATGAAGTGTACAGTTTGGAATGGTAACATATAACAAGACTCAGACCATGCCTGAAGCACAAAGAAGTAGGATGAGTAAAAAGTACAACTAATCATACATAAGTACATTATTAGTAGTGCTGCCCTTTGATCAATGAATTATGTAGTGAGAAACAAAACAATTGAAATATATGAACATTTGATAAAAAAAAACCTGTTTGATATAGTTTTATAATTCTATGTATGAAAAATGGCATGCAGACTAATCAGTTAGCTTCCCCACAAACTTAAAATAGATGTGAAAACTTAGTCTTTCATGTAAAAACTAAAGAGAAATTTGAAAACAGTTATGACATGGAAAAACATGTCATTCAAGAGACCCCTATGGTCAAAGTGACAAATAGGTGGACCAAATGTTATTCGACTGGAAGGCCCACAAAACTGAACGTGGATGAGAATAATGAAAACTTTCTTGCTTGGGGGCCTTGAATATACACAAAGCACTTATAACATTATTAATTGAATAGCAAGTTCTTTATTTGTGTTTTTCCAGTTTTGAATATATTACAGTAGTTTTTGGGTATTTAGCTTTACAATGACACTGGAGTCATAATTCTGTCAAGAAAAATAAGTTTATAGCAAAAGATAAAAGAACATTACAGCTAAACTCAAAATCTGTAATCTGGAACCAAATGTGTCTTCCCACAAAGCATAAGGGCCCCTCAAAATCTGGAAGGACTAATATAGCTAGTTTATAGGATACCAGATATTACAAACAGATTAATATTTATATCTTATTTTTTAGGAGTTAATGCTATTGTGCACTGTACCATTATATTGTACAGTACTGTAGGACTCCAAACATACTGTCTTTGTTTTAGTACACAGTACATGATTTTTCCATTCTTTAGGGAGAAGTGATCAACCACAAATACCAAATGACTTCCTGGCTCCTGTGATTGGACTTGGTGATTGCCAAAGAAATTACCAGAAAACTTCAAAGACTGTTGTTATTAATCGTACCAATCTGTGTGCTGTTGGAGGAATGCAGGATGTTTGTTTGGTGAGAAAATCTTTTATAATTTAATTGTGTATGTATAGTATAAGATTCTGGTAATGCATAACCTGATATGTAATATTAATGCTGTACATTGATTCCAGAAGGAACAGCCCTACTGAAATGAGGATAATTTTTGACAGATTAAAGTTAGTAATAGGTACATTGATGGTAATGGTAGTTTTGGAAAAATTTATAATTAGTTACAGGTGTTTGTTGAAGCAATAATTTGGTTTCCTTGGAGAAAAATAACTTAACTCTTAAACGCCGACTGAACGTATCGTAAGTCGACTAAAATTGTCTGTCGGGTGACGAGTGGATATACTGTACGTCGACTACAAAAAATTTCAACCATCGGTCAACTTTGACTCGACTGAAATGGTCGAAAAACGCAATTGTAAGCTAAAACTCTTACATTCTAGTAATATTTCAATCATTTACCTTCATTTTTTTCATTTTGCAACATATTGGAAGTCTCTAGCACAATATTTCGATTTATGGTGAATTTTTGAAAAAAACTTTTTCCTTACGTCCGCGCGGTAACTCGGCCGAACATCTCAGAAATTCTTTCGTCGCTTTGTTGTAATGTTTGCTCCGTTTTATATTAGTCGTTATATAAAGTTTTATATATAAAAATGTGTGCAATTTGATGTAGAATACAACAAAAAATAACTCATCATTGTAGCTTTTATCAATTTTGAAATATTTTCATATAAATCACGATAAATAGAACAAATTCTACCTTCGGTCAACTTTAACTAGACAGAAATGGTTGAAAACTGCAATTGTAAGCTAAAACTTTTACATTCTAGTAATATGCAATCAATTACCTTCATTTTGCAACAAACGGGAAGTCTCTAGCACAATATTTCGATTTATGGTGAATTTTTGAGAAAAACTTTTTTTTACGGCCGCGCGTTACGAATTCATGCATCATTTTGTGATAATATTTTCTCTGTGTTGCTTTGTTTGTTTTACAATCTGTTATATACCAAAATCATTGCAATTTAGTGTACAATACAAAGAAAAAAAATGACTCATTAGCTTTAACCGTTTTGCTCACTACGCGATTTGTATACAATTATATACGAAATTTTTTTTCGCGCTGTCATATATTTCAATATTTATATATGATATTTTTTTCATTTCTGATGGTTGCATACTAAACTTCAGGCAATGACAAAAAAAGGAGCCAAAAATGAACTCTTAATCTTAAAAACTAAGCGTGCTGTGATTTTTTGAAAAAACTTTTTTTCCGCTTCGGCGCTAACTCCCGAACGCCGCCGGCATAAGGCAGACACTTTTGTAAATAGAGGCTCGGCATTTAAGTGTTGATAAAATATGCCATAATTAGTAGATGAAGGGGATAAATCCGAAAACAGGCGAGTTAAAAGGCAGGTGGCAAGGCCAAACATGATTTTAGAGGAATAGAAATCAGAACCTGTACAGAGTATTGGGGAAGGAAAAAATGTTTGGGATAGCAAAGTAGCAGAGTACAGAGTGAAAGGGTCAAAGTATATAAAAAATTAAAATAGAGAAAATAAAGTTGAAGAGAAATGAATAACAAAACAATAGATAGTTTGTTCTGACATATATATGAACTTACGCTTTCATGTACTGCACAGCATGGAGTAATCCGCACTTACCTGTCTTCGGCTGTTAGTGAATCATCTAAAAAACAAAATCCTATGCTATACCTGGGTCATGTGGTGTGACCTGGGTTGACCTGCCTTCCTGCATTGTGATCGCAGCCTAGAGTTCACACATTTTCCGAGTCATCTCTCTTTTTCGCTCATACCATTCTTTGTTTTTCGTGAATTGGAGTATGTACTCCCTGTCCATAGTGATTGTCTGGCCAAATTTGCTGCACTTACAGTAGGTTTCTCCTTCACGTTTGTAGATTGTCCGTTTTTCTTTGTGTTGTGTGTTGGTTTTTATCCCTTGTTGCAGGACAAAGTGGCTTACTAGCATGTGACCCACATGCGTCTTCTTCTCGGAATGAAGAGAATAGTGTATAGATTAATTGTAGTTTCTTTTCAAGAGGGATTCCATCCCAGGCCATATAGCCTTAAGAATGTAGTGGAAGGTTTCGTTTTTTTTTTTCTTGAGATCCTTTCCAGGGCCAGAGAGCAATTTCTGTACCCACGTGTTTGTATTTTTCCCGATACCCTGGTATTTGTGTTCCATCTCTCTTCCCATGGTGATGGAAGAGAACAGGAAGACTGAAGTGCATTGCTGTGCAGGCAAGGATACATTCTGCAGTGATCCATGTCGCTGATAGACTTAGACCCCCATTCGATGTGTATCTCATGCACGGGTCAGGAATGTTCCTGCAAGGCACCAGGCAGAGAGTGGGTAGCATGGCTGTTGCCTCAGTGGGAAAAATGCAAAAGAGGATGGGGAAAGAACACTACCTCCATCTATGGAGAACCTTCTCCATTCTTCCCCCTTCCCCATCATCAGTGCCACTGCAAAATCATTCTCCATAACTCCCCATAAGTATCTGTTTCCTCTCACTAAGCCCATAGTTAATGGGTGCTGCTCTCATAGCCCAGAAGCCCCTGTTCATAACTCAAAGTACAGTATTTCCAATGTAACAAATTCATAAGTCATGCAGTACAAACTAAGAGCAGCCTTCATGTTACTGTTTCATCTTTTCCACCTTTGCTGCTGTCTTCTTGTACTCAAGGATTGTTGACATTTTCAAGATATATATATTCATCAACCATCACTTAGACAGCCTGTGCTTCCTGTCATCAGAATCAGTTCACATTATCCTAACCCTTACGCTAATACAGTATCTGCCAAGGACATTAATGGCCAGGCTATACAAACAATCTGCAGAATTCTCCTGGTCATCTGTGTCCTCTGGGAACATAGTACAAGGTTGCAGTTTGTACCATGAACTTCATAGTAATGACATTCTATGCCAGGTTAACTGATGTTTTTAGGCTTTAATACTGCTGAATTCTGTCCGAGGGTGGAGTTTTAGCTCTAACCAATATATTAAACGTAAAGCCCCTTCCACACGGGAAAGACACAGCGGGCACTCTGATTTGCCCATAATTCTCTCTTTTAAAGTTTTACCAGATCAAACAGACCACGGGCAGCAGTAGGCACAGGCAGGTTTCCTCATCCGCCCACAAAATTGGTAACAGTGTCTGCCCGACATACATTTGCCCCTAGTGTGGAAGGGGCTTTAGCAATTAAATTTCTATGACCTCTCTGTCCAAGGATGGATGGATGGATGGATGATATTTAGAGCAAAAGCCCAGGCTCTGGGACCAGTGACCGGATGAAAGAAGCAAAAAGGTGTTAATTATACCTGACAGCATGTTTTTGTTTACCGATTCATTTACAAGATTTATGCCAATCTCTTATGCCAAGGATATTTTTTGTTAACATGATAGAGAGAAGGTCAGGGGGGAAAATCCTGTTATAGTTATCTAGACAGTCTCCTCTGCATGTTAAGTCACTTAACACGTTTCCCGATTGTCTTTAGTGGCCACTGGTTCTGAACTTTCAATGAAACACCCAAGTGTCACTTGTTCATTGTCACTTTTTTGTTCTGCTAGAAACCTTTCCCCATCATTAGCTCCTATTGGCTGAAATTCGGGCAAATCTTAATTTGGAGCAGTTTAGCAAATCAGCACCTGTGCATCTTTGTTCATACTGTAGAATTGGCAGATTCCATTTATTGCCTTAAGTTCCTCAGCCACCTGTCAGAATACTCAATGCTGTGGTTGGCCTTTAGCCTTAATTTTATATTCCAGTTCAAATTTTACTGCTCTGGTCATTCAGTTGGTAGTGGTACCAGCTTTGAAGTTTTAATCTGGAGTCCAAGGTAAGTTTTAAAGTGAAATATATTTCTTTTCTCAGATCTGCTAACCTTCATGCTGCTTACAGGTTTGTGAATCTTTATTGCATGATTAAGGCACTTCTGGCTCTGGTGTGAAGGACATGATTAATTTCTCATGATTGGCAATATTTAGTGAATGCATTCCTTATCATCCATGTAAGGTTTCCTCCTTATTGACTTTAATGCTCAAGTAACTCCTTGCTTGTGGTGTATATAATGTATGCTTGTGCACAATTCAGTTCTGCCTCAATACAGTGATGTCTGCCGATAATTCGGGACTTCCTGCAGGTAAATGTGGACTGCAGGTAAATGTGGATAGCTCAAGTTAGGTCTACCATACCATTCAAATGGTATCTTCGCTGCAGTCAAAAGACTATAGTTAGTTTCAAGACTACCATTTCAAGTATAATTTTTTCTGCATAATTAAGCTGTTGAAAATTGAATTGTGAAATTTTGCTGAGGTATTATTCAGCAACGAAGTTAGTCAGTGATAAGTTTCAAAAACTGCTTTGGAAATCAGCAGCTTCCTAGGTCTTGGATCTGGCAGTACATTAGAATTTTTTTTTCTAAAGGGCTGTTATTTAGCTTCTATTATGAATTTACTAAGTACCCTTCTGTACCTTGCTGGCACTTACTTGGCATTCCTAATTGCAAAACTAGCATAACGAAATAACTTTCAAACCACCTGGAATTTGTTCTGCATAATCTAAATTGTTGAAAATTGTATTATGTGAAATTTGCATAATTTCTCAAGTATTATGCAGCACTGAAGTTAGAGCCATTGAGAAAGTTTCAAAGACTGCTTTGGAAAGCAGCTTCCTAGGTCTTGGATGTGTAAATACAATTTTTTATTTAGCTTCTACTATGTATTTAGAAAGTCCATTCTTTACCGTGTCTGCACTTATTTGGCATTCCTAACTGCAAAACTAGCAAAACTTATTTCCTTTACAGAGAGATAGCAGTGCATTGGCAGTATACCATGATGATGTAACTACAAACCGTATGTATTTGGCAGGCCTTGGTTCCTTTGGATTTGGTTGTGATAAACCCCAAGCCCCGTATGTTTTCACTAGAATTGGTCATCATATTCCTTGGATACAGGGTATAATTTCAGAAGGAAGGAGATTTTAGAAATCTATATCATTAAATCAGGGATGAACAATTTAGTGATTAAACAGTGTAATCAGAAGATTTATACAAGTGCTTCAGAATTGTTTGGTAACAGTAAGCGACCAATAAAAATGTTTTCCTTACCTTTAACCTTTTTATAACTTCCTGCATATATTTTGTAAATCCACATGAACTTTGGCTCCACTTCACATGAGGTACATAATTCATGTTCTGCCAATATTCCTCTTAGGGATTCTATGTAATAATTGAAAAAATTCATTAAATTTCTGGAACCTTCTATGCAGTCATGTCCAGCACAGCTCTAAATGAGTTTTATACCTGTGTCTGCAGTTCAATTATTTATCATCCAAGCTACTGTACTAGAAGTGCATAGTTCTTTATCAAAACAGGTCAAGTCCTTCAAGGCCCCCTCTACTCTCATCTCTTGACGTGCAAGTTTGCCATAGTTCCTTAAAAAAAATTTATGTAGTAAAGTAGACTCGCCACCCTTAACCCACAGTGTCTTTAAAATTCTTATTCATTCTATGTTACAGTTCTCTTTTCAGATTATTGGAAAAAAAAACCTTAATTTCTGAAGCCAGCTTATATTAGCTCTTCTGTATCATTCAAAATCCAAGCTCCTACACAATTGGTCAAGTTCCCAGGCAAACATTTTACCGCAAGGTTTAAAAAACTTTAATAATGTTAACTAGTATATTTACAGTATTTAATTTTGAAAATTTTATATTTGTATTCACACTTTAAAATAGTTTAAAAACAAGCTTTATACATAGTAAAATGACAAGTTCTCTGGATCCAAACCTTTGGTTTTTACTTTAAATCTTTCCAACCCATTTGGAGTGGTAACTGCAACATACATTCCACTCTCAACCTGCAAGACTGCCACAGACTGAGGACTGTTTACTCGCAATTTGCTGTGAAGTACAAAACCCTGCAAAAACATATAAAGTTAAGGCAAAAAACTTTCCACACACCAAAAATGGCTATATGGTAAATTACAATACAGCAGTCCTAGATGAATAATTTGACTAAAGATTTTGGATTTACTAGTGCTACATATATGCAAGAGCGCTTCCACAGAAAGCTTAATACTTTACTTAAAATTTTTAAAAGTTCACACTAAAACAATAAAAGGAAAGAGCAATTAAATATAATTTTGCACTACTGCAAGACTAGTTACAGTTAGCTCTACAATGGTTGCCAAAAACCCAGACTCATAACACTTACCTCTGAATGATAATACTGGTATACATACAGGCTATTGAATTTGGTAGATACAAGCAAGAGATAATAGTTATTGTCAACCCTTAGGACTGTTTGAGACATGACTCCATAAACATTTAGACACTGGAAGGCTTCAAATTCTTCAGAAAATCTGTTGTATCTGTAAATCTGAAAACAAACAATGTTTTAAAGCCATAACTGATTAATCAAGTTTATACTGAAAGCTTCACTACTATTAACCACCCACTATGATGTGCATCAAAATTCAAAATAATTTGTTACTATTATAATCAAACAACCCATTGTAAATGGTTAGGTAATATCAAGAGACTGACTTACCAACACATTGGCATCATACTCCACGTCATCATCATAAACACTGAACTTAGCAGATTTATACTGTGTGAGTGAGAAAAAGTACTCCTGAACAGGTTTAGCTATGGATATGAATATTCCAGATGTTGTATGATCTGCCATGTATTCTCCTCTGAGAACGAACTAAGGAAAAAAGAAAATATATGTCAATTTAATACAAATAAAATTATACTATATAGCTGCACTGCAATGCTTCACTTTTGATTCATGCAAGTCAGTATCACTTCAACAGGCAAGCAAACTGTAAAATTGTCAATTTGAAATAAAATTATCTAACCTTCAAGCACAAAATTTAATTCCTATCCAATTTAGGAATACATTAACTGGATTAGGTGAAAATGGCAAACCAATGACCAACCTTAAATGACTGGTCAAAACAAATCCCTTTCCTTACTGGTAAAGATCACTATGTGACAAACCAAGGTACATCTTAGCTTATAGAATAGAATAAAGAATTTAGGCCAAAGGCCACGTGCTGTGACCTAGGAGTCATTCAGTACTGAATGGAAATATACAGCAAAAAGCCTGAAAGGAGTAACAGGAGGAAAACCTCAGAGCTGCGCTATAAATCAATCTTTAGAAGGTGGAAAGTAAGGGGGATTAAAGAATATGAATGGAGATACAGTAAAGAGAATGAAAGGGGTTGCAGCAAGGGGCTGAAGGACACTGCAAAGAACCTTAAGTTATGCCTACAAGTACCACCTACTGTGCACCACATGAGGTGCACTGACAGCACTACCCCTCTATGGGGAATCTAAGCTTATACAAATGTCCTCAAGCTTTATCCTTTAAAACTTTCCTCATTCCACCAGCAACATAAAATTTGTCAATAAAACAGTAGCATCATCATAGAAATACTCCCCCTCAACTATAGTATACCCACCATACAGTATTTAATACTGTATGTTGACTCTTCGTTGGGCAAGTCGGTAGAGGTGTGGACTGGCACTCGCTAGACCGGAGTTCGATTCCCTGGCCGGCTGATGAGTTAGAAGAATTTATTTCTGGTGATAGAAATTCATTTCTCACTACAGTCTTACCTCGAAATTACGCGAGGTTAGGTTCCGGAGCCCCTCGTGCAAGGCGAATTTTCGCGTAAGTTTGCCATGTTTATTTTCAAAGTTTAAGCATTAAATATGACCCTAATCATGTCCCAAAGTAATAAGCTAACTTTTAAATGAACTAAAGTTAGTGTAATTTTATTTAAAATTTAGCTTATTACCCTTAAAGGAATACAGTAAATGGTTGACAAAAATTGAGTATTGCACAGTTTCATAATAGCATTTACAGTAGGTGCGTACGTATACTAATGTTATCCCTAATTCATGGGATGCCATTTTCTTTGTCATTTAGAGTAAAAGCCGTTTTCTTTGCGTCACTAGGCAAATCGTCATGTCAGTCAACAAAAGTACAATTCCATAAAAAATCAAAAACATGTACATAATGTTCGTAGAACGTAGTACAGTACAGGTAAAATTCAATCAATTTAAAATTATATACTGTACAGGCAATGACGTACAGAGAAATAATAAGTTGTAAAAGTATGTTTGAGCACTAACTACGAATGAGAGAGAGAGATACTGTAATAAAGTAACTGTACTGCTTTTGTATCTTATTTATGTGCAAATGTATAAATACAAATTTTCCATTCTGATTTTACACCTAAAAACACAAAAACTTAAAAATTAAACACTTTCTACAGGGGTATCATTGAAAAATGCAGTTTCTAAGGGTATCACATCTTGTAAAAGTACACCAACTGAGTGTGCTGTAATTACATGCACATACAAATTGCACCAGCACTTTTCTCCTTAGTGAACAGTAATTTTCAAAGAATGACACTTATACAACTCTTAGTTACATCTCTGATATTACATTAATCAAACCTCATCATCTCAAGGTCATGTAAAGTCCTTGTGACAAAGACTTTGCAAATGGACATAATACTTGTATGATATGTACAGAAATAAACAAATTTTCCATATCGATTTTACAGTTAAAAGCATGAAAACTTATAAATGTACTTCAAACATTAAACAAGCATTTTCTGCAGGGGTATCATCTTTGAAAAGTGCAGTAACTTTGCAAATGGGTATCATCTTTTAAAAGTACACTAAGTGAATGAGCTGAAATTACCTTTGCATCATATTTATGCATGTACAAAAATAAAAATACATTTTCGATACAGATTTTACACATGAAAGCATGAAATGCATTTTTCATAGAGATTTTACACATGAAAGCATGAAATGCATTTTTCATAGAGATTTTGCACATTAAAACATGAAATGCATTTTCGTACAGATTTTACACATCAAAGCATGAAATGCATTTTTCACACAATTTTCATAAAAAGAATGAAATGCATTTTTCACAGATTTTAAAAGCATGAAAACTTGTAAATTACTTAAAAAATTAAACACCCACTTCTGCAGGGTTTCTCAAGAATTTCGTGTGTGAAAAAATCGCGTATGCCCATCAGTTAGGTTCCAGTGAAAAGTTCGTGTGTGTGTGAATTCGTGCAACTCGAATCGTGTAAGATCGAAGTATTACTGTATAATATGGTTCGGATTCCACAATAAGCTGTAGGTCCCATTGCTAAGTAACCAACTGGTTCTTAGCCACATAAAATAAGACTAATCCTTCGGGCCAGCCCTAGAGAACTGTAAATCAGCTCAGTGGTCTGGTAAAACTAAGGTATACTTAACTTTTTTTTAATACTGTATGTTAACAAAGAAAAAAACACCTTCCTGGTGATCTGAGATAAATTGCTGCAAAAGCACCTATCATCAGTTAAATTATCAGTATGAAATTTTTAATCTGTTACATGTACAACTGCCCTTTGTACCATCCCAAAATTACTTTGGTATTCAAGAACGTATTATAAAATAATATTACCTCAGTGCACTAACAGTCTACACACTATTAGGGAATAAAAATAAATTACACTACCAGGCTGAAATGGATTTTGGAAAGATTGTTAATACTCACACAAGCCCCAGCAAGGCACTAAGAGTTGTACATTCTAAGGTTAAAAATATTTACGGAAGAAAAATGCAGAATCCCAAAAGAAAAGTATCCAGCTATCTGTTACTTTTACACTCACCTCTCTTGTGTAAGTATTCCAGACATACAACTCTGACTTCGCTGAATAAGGATCAACGTGATTTTCTGCATCATAGTTATTCGTCACAAGTAGGTACCACTGCCTGCCAATCTGTTGGAGAGAGTATAATCTGAGCAGACTGCTAAACCATTTAACATGCCAATGTCATGAAAATTGGCCTTTACTTTTGTAAGCTATACCAACTTGAGTGTAATACTTGCCTGGAGCAAGTCCAAGTCTGCTGCACTGCGAGAAGTAGTTTTGTTCCAAACTACAGCAATGGTTCTTGATCCCAGTACTGGTGTTAATACATTAATTGAAGTCTTTTCTTCTTTGTTACTCTCTAGAAATAATAAATCAATCAGTTTCAGATTGAGACAGCCTTACTCTAAAGCAGCCCCTAAAATAAATGACAGACCAAAGTTGCTCAGTTAAGTGCCATATGTATCTTTTGCCCCATTCTTTCATTATAGCAGTAATGAAAGAATGGCTGATACAATGAGCAGCTCTAAGTAGTTTAGCAATAAAATATACTGTTAAGTCCTATCAAACCATTATTGTAAATCAATTTGTTTTCATCAAACTAAGTTAATGATCACCATCAAGCAGGTGTTAACTTTATTCCTGAACTAAAAAACTTTACAATAGTAATCAGTGGTAGCTAGGATTTGTCATTTGAAATTTCCAGCCCAAGGCTTCAAGCTACACTACAGTTCTTTACAATTAATGACTATCTCGCATTAAACCCACCCAACAGATCTTACAAGTGTACTTTAACAGCATGGGGAGGCAGCTTAGATTCTCTCTAGTTCAGCTGCAAGGCCTGTCTAGGCCAGGTGTCCATCTATGTCCTATATTGTAAGTTTTATCAATCAGCAATAAATCAATCTGGCCTATGGTTATTTGCAACTTTGAGGAAGCTTTAGTACAACTAGAATGGAATTTTATTCAAATTACGATGGAACTTAATTTCAATATATGTTCCTGAAAGGCCAGGCAGTTATCACAAAAGCACAGAGGAAAGCAGGCAAGCTCTAATAGTCTATAGTATAACAGAATTACTCTGCAAGTTTCCATTTTGCTCCAGTAACATACAAGCAGTGCAGCCAATTTAGTGCATATATATAGCACAAGAAAGTGTGTTGACTGACCAAATGTACAGGCAGTAATGATTATTGCTATCAACTATTGTCTACTTTTAGCTTTAAAGAAAAGTTTAGCAAACAGTATTTACAAAGGGCTAAATCACTAAGCTCTTCAGACCTATGTAGAACGCTGCTGATCTACTATACAGTGATTACAAATACAGTACTGAGGATTTATTCTGGTACACAATGCATATGCTACTCTATACCATTATTTCCTGGATTATTCAGCGCAAAATATTCCACTATGCGAGACTAAGGGAGAAGGCTGCAATTTGAAGGCTACGCCCAAATTTGCTTCCTTGCTTGGATTGTTTTACTCATTCCCTGATACTTGAACCATGTGAATTAACAGTTCATTTACTGCCTGCATATTGTTTGCTATGTTATATTATCCATCTGACATTTAGACTGAACTTAATATAGAATTTAGGGCAAAGGCCAAGCACTGGGACCTATAAGGTCATTCAGCACTGAAACAAACAGAGTAGAAGGTTTGAAAGGTGTTAACAGAAGGAAAACCTCGCAGTTGCACTATGAATCAATTGTTAGGAGAGGGTGGAAAGCTGGAAGGAAGACAATATGAAAGGAGATACAGTAAAAGGCATGAAAGGGGTTGCAGCTAGGGCCAAAGGCACTCTGCAAAGAACCTTGAGTAATGCCTACTGTGTACCACATGAAGTGCATTAACTGTACTACAGTGTCTCCTGGTTACAACGGGCTCAGCTTACAACGCTCCGAGTTTACAACATCCTTCAAATATATTCATCAAAAAATTGTTTCCTGGGTTATAACACATGTTCCAGGTTTACAACGCTGATCCAACGGAAGAAATATGACTCCAAAATGGCAGAATGGTCAAATTTTTTAGGATTTTTGATTAAAAACTCATACAGAACACATTGTTTTCGAGACACCCAAAGGATTATAAGTAAGGTTTTCTTATGATTTTTGATGGTATTTCAGACTACACCGATCAGAAGAAATATGCACCCAATGCAGCAGAATTGTCAATATTTGGTCAGTTTTTTTTAATGAAAACTTCAATAAAAATGCAGGATTCGTTGTTTTCAAGACACCCAAAGGATTAAAAGTAAGGTTTTCCAAGATTCTCAACGGTAATATTTCTGACGACTCTGTCCAATGCATACAATGGAAGAAAATTCACATTCGCGAATTTTTTCAGAGCAATAGTCACCAATTACTGATTATTTTATCTTCATGACTACATACATTTATGATAAAAATGTCTACTACAAAAATTTTTTTTAAATATTTGCGGAAAAATATTTATAGGCCTCGTTTGCGAAAAATTTTAAATCACGCGTCTTGAGGGATGCTGGGAGTTCACGGATCACACTGTTCTGTTTACAAGCGTGACCCAGCTGCGCATGCACGAATTTCTTTCTTATCCCAAAAGCAAGCATCAGCTAACTCTGCTGAAAATCTCAGAAATGCTGAAAATCTCGGAAATTCTTTAATCACTTTGTCGTAATTTTTGCTCTGTTTTCTATTAGCCGTTACATAAAGTTTTATATATGAAAATGTGCGCAATTTCATGTAGAATACAACAAAAATTAACTCATGGCTGTAGCTTTTATAAATTTTGACATTCATATAAATCACGATAAGTGCCAAAATTTCAACCTTCGGTCAACTTCGACTCTACCAAAATGGTAGAAAAATGCAATTGTAAGCTAAAACTAACATTCTAGTAATATTCAATCATTTACCTTCATTTTGCAATAAACAAGAAGTCTAGCACAATATTTCGATTTATGGTGAATTTTTGAAAACTTTTTTTTACGTCCTTGCGTTACAAATTCATGCATCATTTTGTGATAATATTTCCTCTGTGTTGCTTTGATAGTTTTACAATTTGTTATATACCAAAATCATCGCAATTTACTGTACAATACAACGAAAAAATATAACATTAGCTTTAACCGTTTTGCTCACAGCGCGATTTCTATACAATATGAAATTTTTTTTCGCGGTCATGTATTCCAATATTATATGATTTTTTTCATTTCTGATGGATGCATACTAAACTTCAGGCAATGAGAAAAAAAGGAGCCAAAAATGAACTCAATCTTAAAAACTAAGCGTCTCTCTCTCTCTCTCTCTCTCTCTCTCTCTCTCTCTCTCTCTCTCTCTCTCTCTCTCTCTCTCTCTCTCTCTCTCTCTCTCTCTCTCTCTCTCTCTCTCTCTCTCTCTCTCTCTCTCTCTCTCTCTCTCTCTCTCTCTCTCTCTCTCTCTCTCTCTCTCTCTCTCTCTCTCTCTCTCTCTCTCTCTGGTAAAATGAGGGTTTTTTTATGAGAGACTCAATAAAAATGCAAGTTACGTCATTTTCAAGATACCCAAAGAATACTCAAAAAATTAAAAGTAAGGTTTTCTTATGATTTTTGACAATTATTTCGGCTTACAACTGTTTTCGACTTACAAAATGGCGTCAGAATGGAACCCACGTCTTAAACCAGAGATTGCCTGTACCCCCTTACGGATGAAATTTAGACTGGTACACTGCCAGGGCATGAAAATACCTGAGACTGGCTGTAACTAAAACAGCCTTCAATGCTGCTTCAAAGATCCTTTGCAGATATCAATATAGTTTACGAATATAAAGATCCTGCCTAGAGCACATTTGGACTCAACACACAAGAAATAATGTTTGATGGGCTAGCGTCAAGAATGGGTGACAATTCCAAAGAAATGGCAGAGGAATAGTGAGAGAGCAACTCGGAAAGAACTCAGATTTCTGAAGTTTAAAGATGGCTATTAGCAAAATGGATTATGAAAGGAGGCAACTTGCTTAGACACTAACTAGTACACACACATTACCAGAATTTGGGGCACTAAAAATCTGTGACTCGGCAGCAAAGAAATATTAAATGGTTTAAAGAGCCAATTTTTTTTTTGCTCTTTAGTAGTAGGATACTACAGTTCAACATCCCAGAGATTCCTTCCATTCTTTCCACTAGTATTCCCATCTCCTGGTCTAAGGCCTATACAAAGAACTCTTGCATCATCTATACACTGTACCTATGACCAAATTCATCTATCATTCCTACTTGCCTAAATTGTCACATCCCCTACCATTCAATTGTTTTTTGTCGTCATTACTAATGGTTATGGATTACTTATAGTGTACCTATGATGTAAATATTTCTTTACTGCATTACTAATTATGTTTATAGCCTACCTATTCTAATCACCGCACCACAAAAACTGTTATAATTAAAAGTTTATTTAAGCACCTTCCCCTATGCACAGATCTGCCAGGTATTGAGAGATTTCATGACTGTCATGAGATCTCCCTCTTTAGCACCATTTAGGTCAAGTAGTCCAAAGAAAATACTGGGCCCTTAAAATAAAGTGATTCTACTAAAGTTTGGATTGAACAAATTAATTTTTACCATCAAGAAATTGGGACACTGTGACAATGTAGCTTTTCCCATCCACAACGAACAGGCCAGAATCTGCAATCAAACCCAAACTGAGCCTCTGGACAAAACCACTGCTGCCATCTGCATACACCACCCTCACTTGTGCTCCTGGAACACCTTCGAAACACCTGTTAAGACAATAGTATCAACACTGAATTGTAGCACTATACCTGAAGAAAACTCTTGGTTATGTATTATGTCATCCAACTTATAAAATATGAAAAGCAACCTCTTACCCTGAGTAAATAGCAATGAACAGATTTGTTGACACGGCATGTCCTAGGATGTTAACTTTGTAGCCCAGTTGAACATAAGGTTTGAGACCAGCATTAGCAGTGACCTTTGATACAGAATTTAGATTTATGCCTTTGTAAGTTAACAGATCACAAGAGTTATTTACTTTGATTTGAAAACATTCAGTAACTTTCATATTTCAGGTTTAAGGTGTCTAAGCTCATCTAATACCCACCTCATAATAATAGCACTCAGCATTACAGCCACATTGCCTTCCGGACGGGCAACTTGTTATTTTAAGATATAGCCCTGGACCCACTTCAGGTATACGTCCAACCCACAATGAACCAGTGACATTTGTATCCTTACGGAACTTGAGCCTTTCTAGGTATGACAATGCAGCATACATTTCTGAAAATTTTTAAATTATACACATTTACATCATGCAAAACTGTAAAAGCTCCATAAATATTGCATGGCATAAAACTCAACTTACCTCTAGCACTTTCATAGTTTTCTACAGTGATGCTACCAAACTGGCTGCGAATTTCATCAATCCTCAAATATTGCCTAATCAGCAGATCCGAGAGGTTATTTGTATTCAGTTCTGATAAATCAAAGCCATTTACTTTACCATCAACGAACACATCAACTGTTGAAGTTACCAATGAAGTAAACGTCTGCAAGAAAATTTTTGAATCATTTTCATTACCTTATCTTAAAGTTTAAAATGTTAGCTTATCAATCACTTCAGCTTAGTTATTTACTACTGGATGTATTATATGTGCTGTATTGCATTATAGTACATGGAAAATTTAAATTACAGCTTTCTGCCCCTACCTTATACAAGCAATACTTCACCAAATATTTCCTTAAAACAGAAAAATATACCTGCTACAATTCAAAGGTGTTTATTATTTGTGAAAAATTTTGGCAAGGAGATTGCAGTTAAGACTGAAGTTCAAATTAATTTTTATCTATTACAGGTAAAGGCTTTATTCATGAATGCTCTGTTTAAAACTATAATCAGGAACGCTTTGTATTTTAAAATGTATAAACAGATTATCACTTACCACTTCATAATTAATGATACTATCAACATCAGTTCTGACTATAGATCTGTTTAATTCATTAATATCTATGCCATTAATAGTTTTCACAATGATGTTTCCATTCACATGCAATCCACCCAAGAACTCTTTCTTTCCAGTTATAGTTTGGTTTGCAGCACTTCTAATGACCAGATCAGAAATTACAACATCATTGATTTTCCCAATTTCTAGGTCTCCTGTAAAAAGGTCAAATGCTTTAGTTGCAAGCTAAGACAAGTCTACAAATTAAACCAAACAGAAATAACACTTTACCAAATTACTCTAGTTAGTTAAATTTAACCACCTTCCAAAAAACAATCTTTAGATACTTATATAAATTCATATTTTTGTTAAAACATCTGCGTTCTGGTGCAAGCATTGCCCTTATTTGTTTAACCACCCACTCATCATCTGCTTATACAACTCCATGAAAGGTACTTCCGATTCTGATCAAGGCCACCAATAGTACTGTATTAAGGGCAGGCCAAATGATTTCTTTATTACACTGTCACTGCAATATCCATCATATAAATATGCCTAGCACCAGTGTACACAAGTATAACAGTCACACAATTATCAAGAGGTAAACCCACTAAGTATACATAAAATATGTCACAGACACACAAGAGGCCACAGAGGTGGTCTAACACATACTACAGATATGGTAGAGAGGACCATCAAAGCTATGACTGGAAAAACATCTGCTACAAGCAAGAAAATCAGTAACTGCAGAAAACTTAGCTATTTCTCAAGTTAATGCAGGTTGCCTACTTGAAAAGCCACTAAATCAATCGTGCCATTTAGATGTCATCCACAGCACAAAAGCAGATGTGTAAAAGGCTGCTAAGGAATAACTTACGGCACAAAATCGGTGAGAAACCCATTCGAATGTAAATTGCTCAAAATCCGTGGGAAAGCCATTCGAATGCAAATCACACAAAACCAGTGTGAAATCTGTGAAAAAGGCTAAGGAAAAACTCATGGCATAAAATTAGTGAGAAAGCCATTCCAATGCAAATTGCGCAAAATCAGCAGGGAAGCCATTCATTCCAATGCAAACTGCATAGTCAGAAAATTGCAAAATCTGTTTCCATTTTTGTTTATAAAAACTTCAGACAGGTATACAAGAGATACACTAACAAAGAATTCACTAGTTTAACATTAGTGGGGTACAGTATATTGATTAGTAGATTAGTATAGGCAGGTTACCATTATGTATGAATGAATTACAGACTACGTGTAATCTGTTGCAAAGAAACACATTCTGAAGGCATCCTTTAATCTTGAAAGATGCCATTTCAAGCTACACTAGGCTTCTCTTCAGAATTTAAAATGAAGACAGATTATGCTAAACAATACAAAGGGAAATAAAAGTAAAATTATAAAAATATCAATGACATCACTTAAGTCACACCAACTGGATGTTTAATCTTTTATTAGAAAATTTTGTTGCTTCAAAATATGAGAAGTAATGATGTCAAGTTTGTAACCACCATCATTCTCAATCATACTACGGGTTACTTTAATAACAGTAGATTCAACAACTTTTAAGTTTGAGACTTCTTTATACAACATTTTTAATTTATTCCAGTTAACAGTATGATTATTTTCAGACATATTAAGACAATGCTCTATTCATTCATATTTCTAATTGATCTCTTATGTTTAGTTTGAAGGCACTGTATACAGAACAACCTGATTCTCTTATACTGCATAAAGATTAGGACATCTTTACTTGGAATGCAGTAACTCGAAGTACAGTCAACTCGGAATTCTTAAGTTTCCTATCATACTCTAATGTCTTACTACACCTCACTAGGCTGTGTATCGAGTATGTTTTTACTTTTGGCAAGAAATTTCATTAACATACTTTTGACTTGGCTCTCCTCTTTCCCTAGCTTCAAGAAATTTGTTTATGAAATATCTTGAAAGTGAATAATTATGAGGTATTTCTCCCCGATACCAAGTGGCCTAGGTATGTTGATATTTGATTTAAACAGAGTATCCATAGATTTGTTCAACTCCAACAGCTGTGTCCATCTATGAAGTTTACATGGCCTTTCTTAGGACAAAAAAATTACAATCCTGCTTTCTCCTCTCTGTTCTTGCATGCCAACACAATTTGCAGTCTTGTTCTTACTGAGTAGAGAAATTTCCTTACTGTTTTGTGTGACTTATCCCTCTTGGTTCATCCTGTCATTTTAAAGCAACAATGACCTTTTACCATTTATCATCAGACTGCCACAAATTTAAGCCATCTCAAGTGATCCCATTATGTAAAGGATAAACTATGAATGAACTGGAATTGCTATAAGAGTACGATATGACACTTTAAAAATTCCCCGAGTTGACTATACTATGCAGGTTCACAGCATTCCTAGTAAACATTATGTTTATATAGGGGAACCTGTTACTTCTGTATACTGTCAAACTTAACATATGAGATTAATTAGAAATAGATACAAACCATGCTCTATTCTTTCATGCATCTGAAAATCCTCATACTATAAACATCTCAATAGCAAGAGTCACTAAAATGGCAAAGAAATCCACAAGCATATAAGCATAAAATATAAAAAAAAATACAAAATTACTCTTCTTTACTGACAAGGAGAACCAGATTCTTAAAAGTTCTTGTTTTGTAAGTATTTTCAATATATATTTTCTCAACACCTGTGACCTAACTATCGGCACAGTAATACCTGTTGGAAATAGGTCTGCATGAATGTATTTCCTTTGACAGTCGAAAAGAACCCCAATATTAAGGATAACTGGGAAACTGTCGATATCACAAAAAACATTTGGTTTGATTATAAAATACTAAGGAAATACTGGCCTTACAAGCACAGTAAACACCAAGGCTCGTAAGTCGAGCAAGACTGAAGTATGATCACGTCTGTTTCGTAAACAAGATGTTAGGCTAACCAGATTCACCTTTCCAGTAACCTCAAGTTATCAAAGTTAAAGCCATTAAAGTAAAGAGTTCCAACAACAAAATTGTCTAATATTGCCTTAATGCTAATAATTCCTTTGCCAAACAAAAATATGCAGGACAGCAATTAGTAGCACAGTCTGGTGATCTACTCCTAACTTACTGCCTGGCGAGAGGCATGAAGACTCCAAACGTAAAGGAATATAAAGCCTACCTGATAAATTTTATGGAACAAACTTTTCACTGGGTCTTACAACGAAGAACTTAGCTTCAGTGGTGTAATGATGATCAAAAAATGCATAGATGAACACAATTTTCCAAGCAAAACCTGGGGCTTAGTGAACTCTTGGACAGACCAGAGTGTATTGGGGAAGATGGCCAACATATGCTGTTGTCACATCTGTGCAAATGGGAAATATAGCCAAGGCAGTCGTCGTTGGACAGGAAGCAGAGCCCTCCTATCCCAAGTCCTTTATATTCTATCACTGTGCCAATAACCACTACTCTGGCCGAGACCAACCATATGAGAATTCTTTGTAATTGGTTTGTCTGTCTCATGGAGCCCTAGAGGGATCATGCGAGTAACTCCCTTGAGGACTCTCAGCAGCTACCAAAATAGGTTTTTCCTACATCCAAACCTGTTACAGTATTTACACTTAGGTCATTATGAATTTCTTTGCCAATAATCATACTATTAACTGGAATAAATTTAAGAGGTTGTATACAGTAAAGTTCCAGGAGAAACTAAAAACTTGTATGCATTAGAATGGTTAAAACTAAGTTTTGCCATGTTACATGTTTTAAAATTAGCCAACCTTTGTAGTGTTAATAAAAAAATTTTTAAATGGCCACTAGTGTGACCCAAGTCACACCAGTGATCATTTAAACCTTAGATATTTGGGTAATACAGGCAGTCCTCAGTTTATGATGGGGGTTCTGTTTTTACACTGCATCAGACTAAAAATAGTCGTAAACCAAAAAATAGTCAAAAATCCTAAGAAAACCTTACTTATAATGCTTTGGGTGTATTGAAAATGTAAACTGCATTTTTATTGAGTTATTCATAGAAAAAACTCAAATTTTTATTATTCTGCCGTTTTGGAGCCATTTTTCTTACATCAGATCGGCGTACGATGTGTCGTAACCCCGGAACATGCATCGTAAACCGGGAAATAATTTCTGATGAATGTATTTGAAAAGCATCATACCCCGGAATGTCATAAGCCGGACCCATCGTAAACCAGGGACTGCCTGTATCTAAGTTGTTGATACTTATATTTTTTACTTTAGCTTTCTTTATACAGTATATTCTTTTTGTCTTTCCTATCTGCATTTTTTTTACACACTAACAGCAGCAGTGTGGCTCAACTGCTGTGATTTTAAAGATTAAATGGTCTTTAAAACAGGTTTTTTTATTTGTAATTTTCCATTGTCGTTAACAGGAAAATACACTTCACTGGGACTAGATTGGTTGTGAATACGTTACACTGGCCTAGTATTTTAAGGTCTCAAGGTTTAAAATGGTGGCAAACATGAAATCTAATACATTAAATTACAGTAGTCTGAAAACAGTTAGGTACAGTTAAGAATGCACAAGCTGTCCTTGTTTTAAAGCCAGATGCCACTTCTGATTTTTTATCCCCCAAACCATTTCCATATACAAATACAGTACACAATGCCTTCAAAAATATTACATTTGATTTAAGAATTAATTGTATGCAAATGAAAATAAACCATACAAAGTGATTCAGAATTAAATGAATGTCACTCAAAGCTATTTTGAGAGGTTAAACAGTAGAAATTCCAACTATCCTCAAGTTTCGAGTTCTATTTCTTGCTTGGCCACCAAGGAATAGTCAGATCAGTGTCAATCTTTACAACTTGTGTATGGTGGTGTGAATTGATGGGATATTGAATTTTGGTTTTAAAGTATATGAATTGTACATCACACAATTATCTAAAACCAGCCAGAATTCACCAATGGGAATTACCAAGATAACCATGGAAACATTGACACATATTTAGCAGGTGCTATTTTTGGTAACTCATGACAATAGTAAATAGCCAGAAAGTATCAATAAAAGAAATAACAAAAAATGGCTCAGTTTATTTCACAGGGGTATGGGGAATTTCTTCAATGGAAGACCAAAAATTGTCAGCACCCTATCATCCAGCAACACATGGAGAAGCACAAAGATTTGTTTAAACTTGAAAACATTATGAAGTGCAGACAAGCAAATTCTAGTTATGCAGTTCCTCTCACAAAATTCCTACTATCCTATTAGTAAGATGATCAGGAATCAGGAATAAATTAGCCAAAAATCATGATTCTTCAACTTACCTTCTACCCTAATATTCTCAAAAGTACAGGAAGTAAACATAGTCTGGGAAGAGTTCAAGGTTATTCGATTTCGTATGAAGTCCTCTAAATCAACTCCGTCTACAAGGCCAGTCACCTGAAATACCCAGAGAGGACACTTTTAAAGCAGCAGTAAAATCTGATCCTACCTCTGGTATTGCCCTTTAATCCAACTGCCTAAAAGAACAGTCATTTTACAAGGTCCTCACCCTATATTTTTTTTACTAATGAAACCACACAATGAATAACAATGCTCTAATCTCAAGTATTTTATTTGAATTTAAACTACACAGTTTTCCACCTGTTCAAGTACTTAAGTATACAATAGTTAAAATTCCACACTTCACTGAAACTAAAGACCTTCATTCTTCCACAAACCTTTACACACAAACATTTTACAATACTTTCCATCTCTTACCTGCAAATCTCCAAGGACTGTGATAGGGGCAGTAAATCTAATGTCTCTCGCCAAAACATCAGTTCTTGAGAGGGCTACTAAGTTTGATACTGGAACTCCTCCCAGTGAACCTGAGTGATTGATTTACTGAATTGCTCAGATTGGAAAAAATAGCACATCAAGTATCTTTAATTCTAAAAAATGTCAGTAAGCAAAGTTTTAGGTGCCCTTATAACCAAGGAGCTTTTAATAAAACTATACCTATCGGCAGTCTAACCAAACAATCACACAAATTTTGCAATATTTAAATTTTAAAAAACACAACTGAGTACAGTAACATAACTGACCCTATTTTATCTGTCTTCCCAAGTACAAAGCAAAAGACAATGTAGTTCAGAGTTTACAATACAATGATACTTCAGTGTTCAGTACTCCGAGACTTCTAACTCATCGAATTTGGTACTCAACACATTTTGATGAGAAAAAACTGTCTTTGTACTCATTTGTTTGTAGTCTATATGCAAGCTTATACGTTGGTCTCGAGACTCAGTGATGCATACCTCTTTCACGCAAGACAGTTTAGCATTAGTCACAGAGTAATGCTCAATCAGTGCAGAATCCATCTCAGTCTATTCTAACCTTTTTCTGTGGGATTTTTTGCTTTTGTGTACATACAGTACATCATGGCTCCAAGGCGAGTTTCATTTTTGATAGAATATACAAGGCTAGGTTTACTATGCCTGTCACATTACACTTAAGTTAAAATTTGACTAAAAGGCCTACAAGCAAACATTCAGTAGCCTAAATACAATTTGTCAAACATTAAGCCGGTCTACCAAACTAAAGGCCAGTCTAATGATTAATTACTGCTTCCTGTAATTAAAAACCAAACACCACAAGCACTGACATAACTGAATCAAGAAACAACTGTTTGCTAATGTTAGTTACAGTAACTATTGTACAATAAGTTGCATCACACTGACTCACACTGACTTATTAAATATCTTCCAATTGTCATTGGTGACATTACTAAAAATAAAGTTAATTTTATTAATCTTTCACACAATCGAGAAGTCTTAAGATGGTACAGGACTGAATTTATGCTCAAGCTGAAAAAAAAAAAATGACGTACAAAACTTTTGATTTTAAAATACACTGCAATTATAATTAAGGGTAAGCTGCATTTTTAACCCAGCTTTGATAATTTACAAAAATGCAAATGGCAATAATGATGTCAGTAAAATGCAATCAGCTGATGTTTTTGAGAATGTGAACATCAGAAGGCAAATGGCCTATGATCATACTGTTCATGTTTTATAAAACTATAAAAAATACTGTAAATCTGAATACATGAAGTAAAACTTCAGTTTTATCAACTACCATTACATACAGTACTTTAAATAAGTGTACTGTACACTGAACTGACTTTCACAAAACTACTGTGTAACAGTTAACAGCCTAACCGGGACCAAATGTTCACACATTAAGTAGCTCTGGTCACCTCAGGTTTCATGCACACAGTACAGTACTCCTAAAATTTGATTAAAAATTGTTTTGAAAAGTCACAAGATATGAGAGTACTGTATACATGGTAAACATGAATTTTCACTTTGAGTGGGACCAGTAACAGCTTAAGGGATAGTAAACCTTAGTGATAATAGCGAGCAAAAAAGTTATTTAGCTAAAAGCATGATAGGGAGGAGGGAGGGGGGGAGAGAAAAAAAAAAAAAAAAAAACACACACACTAAATCCGAGACGATCATCTTTCAGCAGAGTACTGTGTGCCAAGAATATGATCACAATCGTGAAGAATAAAAAAAAAGCTGTGGATGTTAAAGGAATCAAAACATGACCAAACTAGTCTTAAAACATAAGTTGGAAAAGTGTTGTTGATCTGGATAAATGAAAAACAGCTGGTAGTAGTGTTACCAAGGCCATGATTTGTGAAAAAATAAAAGGTAAAATGAAGTTACTATATACAGTGAGTTACATATTTTCTTAATTTACGAGATATTGTATAAACAAAATAAAAGCCCAGTGTTGCAAAAATGGCACTGTCTGGGGTGGTCTGCTACAAATTCATTCATTTTACATTCTTCTGTATGGAAAAAATTAGTTTGATACTATCTTTTTCAACACTCACCATGCCTTCCAGAACCAATTAATGATGATTACCGAAGAATCACTGTACTGTATACTAAATTACACCCTATGCCATAAATACTGTACTTTTCATCCACAGGTTAAGAATATCATCAGCTGCCAACCTTAAAAATATATCAAGGATTTGATTATGCATTACATTTAACAATCAGTACCAGTGATTTAAATTTCAAAGCCCTTTTACCTCAGCTCGCACAACCCAGCCCTTTTACCTTTAGTGAAATAGTAATTTTCAAAATCTGTAAACTCTGATGGTGGATTGTTATAAACTGCTACTATTTGTGACTTAATTTTTTTTAAAATCTGACGCATCTATCATGTGGCATGTTCAGAAATTTAAAATTTGGCCACTTCAAGCATACGCATTAATCTTTCATTCTGTATACTGTATAGTCATGTACAGTTTTGAGCTACAAGCTTGATTGCCAAATATAGTGTTTCTACAATATAGCCTTCAACTGTGTAAGAAACATTCACGCTCAAGAAAAAATTTCCGAGAAACTTCACTGTCAACTCTACTTAAAACCGATGCTAATTCTATTGAAAATCTCCATCTTTGAGTGTGGAAGGAAAAGGGGACTTCGTTTATGATTAATGGGTTTGTTTAAAAACTTTTAAAAAATACAAAAACTCATAAAATAGTCTGAATTGCTATTTAAGGAGACAAAAGACCAAGAACAAGAAGCCTTGGCCTTTAGTCCATAGGAAAGAACACAGTTGGCAAAGGCATCCTTTACCGCTACTATCAGCAATGAGTTTGCCATGGAAGCAAACTATATCTCATTAACTACCAAAAACGAGCATAAAATAGTGGATTCAGATATAAATGCCTTCTAAATCAATGTCTGAAAGAATGAGGAAGAGACTGCTATAACCATATATCCATAAAATAGCAAATCCTTTACAGTAAGTGTGGGATAGAGAAAAATACCAGAGCAGAGCAATTTGCAGAGCTCAGTGTCCGGCCTAGAGACAGCAGAGAGTACAGCCTGATGAAAAGGCTATAGCGGATAACATGAAATTATGTCAAGAGCCCTAGAGCTGAGTGATGAAACCCCCTTCAAAAACTTATACAGTATAGACAAAAATTCTCCACCAAAGGCTATTCTGAAAACTTACATGCTTGAATAGTTGAGGGGAATAATACAAAGACACTTTTGACAAAGACAGGCACCAAGAACCCTGTCACAAAGGGAGCATCTTCTGACTTATGATGGCATTGCGGTGAAAGGCAAAAGAGGAACCACCTATGTACTGGGAGTGAGGAATCAAAGGCAAGCGAGAGGTAATAACTGGTGTGAAACCTACGGGAAAGGAGGTCACCAACATCTTTAGAACAGGCCAAGATCCTCCAAAAACAGCCAAAAGGGTCCAAGAAAAGCAGCATATGACAACTGACACGTAAACCAGTGAGGCCGAGCACAAACAGTTTCAACTTGGAGATCCATGGGAATTCTAGGAATTGATTACTTTAATAAAAATAGTTGGAAATTCATCATTCTGTTAAAACCATACTGAAAAAGGGACTAGACAGAGGTAGCATCTCAAGCATCTCCAGAGCCAAGAGGTAGCATCTCCAGAGCCAAGAGGTAGCATCTCCAGAGCCAAGAGGTAGCATCTCAAGCATCTCCAGAGCCAAGAGGTAGCATCTCAAGCATCTCCAGAGCCAAGAGGTAGCATCTCAAGCATCTCCAGAGCCAAGAGGTAGCATCTCAAGCATCTCCAGAGCCAAGAGGTAGCATCTCAAGCATCTCCAGAGCCAAGAGGTAGCATCTCAAGCATCTCCAGAGCCAAGAGGTAGCATCTCAAGCATCTGAAGAGCCTAGAGAAGGATGTGAAAGAAACCTTACTAGCTAAGACTGGCATATCAAAACCGAAGGCAACATCCACTAGGGATGAAATTTTGGTTGAGGGGACGAGAACCCTGTTGTCAATCAAAGCAACTAATTCTGGCCAGTTGGTGGTGTATCATAGCAGATGAACTGTAGGTAGCAATGACAGATTCAATGAGTTTTCAGTATTTGTAGCAGATGCTAGGCTAACTCCCAAGGGTAAGGATGAAAGTTTCAGAAAAACCCTTGACCAGAAGGAAACCTGTAACATCCATGCCTAGTTGTAAGAGACCCATATACAGCTGTTGCTGGAGCCAAAAAGTATCAGACTGATGGGGCCTGAATACTCAGCCAGGTGAAAGCATTGTTGTCCTGGCAAAACAAAACCTTGGGCCCTGCGAGTTCAAATGGTGGTTCATACTTATCACAAATTGCACAGAAATAGTCCAGCATTCAAGAGCAGCAACAGATCAAAGAAGTTCTCAGAATCTGTAACCAGGTTATAGACCTCCTAGGAAAGAGACCATCCTGATTAGAACAATGAGCACCTGCAGGAGAATCTCTTCTAGGTACAGTACAGACCCTGAAACACAAAATTAACAAATGGTACTTCATAGAAGAAAAAGTTTACACTGACAGCACCAGGCTGAATCCAACCCTAATCTGGCCACAATATCCTGTTTAGGTGTTCACCACTAGTGCCAGCTTAAGGCAAATTCAACTCTGACCCTTCTGTACTTCACTGGAAAGAGACCAATGTACTGCTGCTGACTACTACTTATCAAGTAGACAACTTAAGGGAACAAGACCACTAGCCAGCAGGACTCAAACTGAAGCACCAGAGAACTCCTTTTGGCCCTGAGCTGTCACCACCAGCATAAGCTAGGTGGGCTTCCCATCCCAAAGTCAGTGTAACTGAAGGCAACTAAAAGCATAAGGAGACTGGATAATGACTCTCCCCAGAGCAGGCTCCAGTGATAAGCCATCAATGGAGAGATCATAAAGTTATTTCATAAGAATCCCAATGGTTAGAGGAATCATGGACTTCAACTAAGTCACCTAAGTTGTACGGAACTAAGTCAGAAAAGCACACAACAGACTTCAACAGTCACAGACTGATATATACCTAAGATCAGGTCAAATGAGAGGGTGGAAAGTTAGATGAAACAATATACACAGAGGTACAGTAAAAGGAATGAAAGAGGTTGCAGCTTGGAACCAAAGAGATTCTGCAAAGACTGGAGGCACAGCAGGTAAGGCAGCAATCTTTATCACATCCATCTCAAGTCACCAGAAAACTATCGCTATGACTTGCGGTCTGGAAAGACTGCTGATCAAGGTTAAAGCACTGGCATCCCAAATGAAGCCTACATGCTTGATTGAATCCTTGAATGAAAAATAACATTACAAACAGCTGAGCCTTCCCAAGGGAAAGCAAGAGAACACCAGTCACAGCATACTGGAGCACCACTTGCAGAGGAGCAGGAAGCAAGATCATGATCAACAATGGAATGTGAAATGCCCCTCTCACACGAGCCAACAAAACACATACCAAAACAGAGAAAAGTAGCACGTCCATACAGTGCATAACAGATATGCATCATCAAGAAGTGCCTACAGCAATCATCAATATGTACATTAAGTAATGATGAGCTAGCCAAGAAAGCATGGTCTAACTGTCCTTTTTGCATCTCACATAGTTAAAATCTATCTTATGATGAATGGGTCTAAGCTAAAACCCTTCAAGTTTAATCCCTATAGATTATAAACCTTTACTTAGATTTATGTACTGAAAGTTTCTTTAATAAGAACTATATTGGCCTACTATTTCATCTTCCTTAGAGTAAGTTTCATCACAATTTTCATTGGCACTACTAGTCCTAAGTTTAGTTTATGAAGTTTTGTTTGTTCATAGGTCTTGGATGTTTATAGGACTTCTTACTTGCACAGAATTCACATATTAATTTAAAAATATCTTCAAGATATTATTTACTCTAACATTACAATGTTTCCATTGGAACCCTTCAATAATTTATTTGACTCACCTGCAACAAGATTATCTACAATGAAACCATTTGGGAAAGTCTTCACTCCAGAAATCAAGACTGTTCCACCAGTCTTAAGAACTGCCCTGGAGGCTATATCTGAAATATCCAAACCATTGACCAACACTCCGCCACCATTACGTCCAGAGACTGATGACCTCACCCTAAGCTTTCCAATCCTCAGACCATTGGTGAATCTTAAGTCGCAGTTAATTACCTGGACAAACATAGAAATGTAATATCAAAGTAGGTGTTGTTCTGTACTTGGAGTTTCACTGTCTCCACTGCATGAGCATGCTCAACATCTTAACTTCTGACTTACATTATCTTCATCCATACGAACAGCCTGTTTCAGCAGTTCATTTATGTCAACACCATTGATTGATTTGACGCTCAAGTTGTCTATTGTTACATCACCAAACTGCACTGGAGCTGAAAGTAGGAAGAGAAGTTAAATCTTCATTCAAAGACTGCCACTGTCAATTTCAAACCCAAACTAACCAGTAAACAAATCTTTATTCATATTGTAGAATGGTGTGTTTTCTACTTCACTCTGAGTGTATCCATCCAGACAGGAAAAAGCCTTGCCTTCCCCCCTTTTTCATCAATACAAGCCACTAAAGAAATGCTTAATTTTAAAATTAATGAAAGGAAGTGGTCTACTTGCATAATTAAGTTTGTTACAGTAAAATCTAAAACACTATTCGGTAATAGAAAAATTCGTTATTTTCTGCACATCTGATTTAGAACTTTAATACCAGTTTTTAAAGTAAAACAACCTCTAGATTCATGGCCAAACTAAGAATCTTACATACAAGCTACTGCAAACTATGTTCGCTGTCAACTGTTGTACGAGAGCTCATTATTTACTAATAGTTCAACAAAATTTCCACTAAATCATACACGAATCGACTTCAAACACGCTTATGCATCATGTCAAAACATTCCATACAAGGCACGGCCACTTCATACTTATGGACTGACATATGTAACTGACATATGTAACTATCTAAAAATAAGTAGGTACCATTTAAAACGGTACTATACCAAAAATTTCGTCTACTGTTCAAGGAATAGCCCCAGCTTTTCTAGTTTCCTAGAAACACTACCAAATCATACAGTACTCGGGCAATGAAATAAGTTTGGTATTTACTTTAAGAATGTTCCTCCAGAGTTTTCTGACTGCTATTTTAAGCATTAATGTCTCAATAACATTTTTGCCATTTTATTATGAATTTAAACCAAGATATTATGCAAAACATTGACAACCTCCTTCAGCTCTTATATTTTCTAGCCCTTATGGCTGTTTATGACAGTCTCCCAGAAGATATTTGCTTATGCACAACTTTAATTACTACTGTGTAATTTTATTTATGTTAACCATATCAAGTTATGGTTAGTAACCAGCAAAATTTTTTCATTTCCATTAACTGAACTTGACAGTAACTAAAATGGTTAATATGCAAAACTCAGCCTTCAGAGGGACAGCAACATGTGAGCAATGCCCAAGATATTCTTTATGTCAACTTCCGTAAAGCAATTAATTCTTTCCTTCAACAGGAATTCTATGATGTGTAATGTTCATCACCGTACTATAGGTATTTTAGCTGCCCAAAGGTTCACAAGAATTAAGTTTTGCTTACAAGAGGACCTTTTCTAGTTTCTCATTTGCACTACTACTGTTCACAGTAATTATTTTCTATTTTTTAACATTTTCTACCATGCCTTACATATGCAATACATTTAAACACATCACAGAAGAGGTTTGCATTTAGATACTATGATTAAGACCTACAGCAAACTAGACTGGAAAATGTTTGGTTTTAAAAACTCATGTCTCAACTGAAGACTAGTTTTGAGCATTGCAACCATGAATAGAGGGGACAACTCTACTTAAGTTGTCTTCATAAAAACTTCAGTATCAACAGGGCTTACCCTCTCCTCTGTCAGTATGGTATCACTAACAAAGAAAAATTCATATTTGCATATGAAAATGAAAGTGAAAATTTGATTATGAAGGTATTTATGCTGGCAATGAATGCTGGCAATGATAAGATTCAAGCTATAACAGACTTCCAAAGTCCAACAATTACAGATCTTGGATCTTTTCTCACACTCAGAAATCAGCTAGCAGTTTCTCCTTCCAGTATTGCATCACCAGCAAATTTTCTCTATGGTCTTCAAATCCAGGAATATTTTTCTAAGGAAAAATCAGAAAGTGAAATGCTGATGACAGCCCTTTCATCTCCACAAGTGCTGTCTCATTTCAACCCAAGATTACCCACTAGACTCCAAACAGATGCCCAACACCTAAAATGACAGAAATGCTCTGCTGCAGCAGCATGAGGTAAAGGGAAGCTGGTTCAGTTTGTTTCTCATTTTCTGAGGGACAAAAACTGGTTATGAAATAAATGAATTCCAGTTACTAAAACTATCCAATAGACTTTCTGGACCTACCACATTTTGATTTAGACATGGGATCATAAGCCTTATACTAAAGCTGTACGTACTATACTTTTTTTTATCAAGAAGTCTGTGTAGCATCCATATGTAATTTTAACTACACACTACAATAATATCAAGCTGAAAATTCATTCTTAAAAGGAAATTTTTGTAGGGATGTGTAGTCATACTGTCCTGAAAACTTTGAAAAATCTCCCTTTACAAGGCAAATGCCAAATCTTCACAAATGAGTGTGATACCTTAACACAAACTTGACACTAGTTTGATTAGAGCATTCACTAAAAGGATAAAACAGTAAAATCATACTCAAAGAATAGCTGTTACATTCCTAGGCATCAAATTACACTAGATATTTTGATAAGAACTGCAATCTAAGATGACAACATAAGCATGCTAGCCATTCAAAGGAATCAGAGACATTATTACAAGGTTAGACAGGCAGTTATCTCATTTGTTTCAGGATGAGCCACATCTAGCTTAAATTTCTCTGAATTCCAAGGTGCCTGATATTTAATGAAACCCAGTGAGATTAGGTCCTTTGAGTTCAGGTACAAATATAAGCAGTATTTGTCACCAAAAATGCAAGAATACTGTAGCCGAGTTACTCATATACCCCTAAACACCATAGACAACATAATCCTAAAAAGGTCCACATTATGCAATATACACCAATGGATTTAAGTAACAATACAGAGTGGGATATGCTGCAGTACCCCAAGACAAATCATATCAGTTCTCTCTACCAGATAATGCCTCAGTATTTACAGCCAACTTATGTGCAATTGCATCGCCATGAAAATAATTAAATAAGTTTTTAATTTTGTGATTTATGACGACTTCAGAAGCACTATAGAAACCATTCAAAGTTGTAATAAAAAAATATTGTACAACAAATTAAGTTTCCATTCCAAAAGTTGTGTAATACTGAAAAAAAACTGAATCATGTTGGACCCCTGCCCATCTAGGGATTATAGGAAATGAAGAGGCTGATAAAGCAGCTAAAACAGCAGTCTACATGAGAGCAAATGTAAACATCCCTATTAGTGACTATAAAAGATATATAAAAAAACAATCATTGTTAATAAATGGCAAAATATATAGAAAGCAGAACCTGAAAGTAATAAATTGAAACAAAATCCTGTGTTGGAAAATGGAGTTCATCACAGAGAGAGAGAGAGAGAGAGAGAGAGAGAGAGAGAGAGAGAGAGAGAGAGAGAGAGAGAGAGAGAGAGAGAGAGAGAGAGAGAGAGAGAGAGAGAGAGAGAGAGAGAGAGAGAGAGAGAGAGAGAGAGAGAGGTAATTCTGACACGTCCTTGAATAGGCCATACTAGTTTGACACATGGACACTTAATGAATAGTCCTCATGGCTCTTCTCCCAAATGCCCAGAGTTCTAAGTGTTATCAGTCAAGCATGTATTGTGTGAATGTTTAAAATATAACCTGCAGCAATTATCAAATTTTGGAAGTAGATCAATGAAGAAATAGTCAGAATCTTCTACATTTTCAATAATTCCAATTTTAATGTTCATGAGGAACTTTGATTTAATTAATATAAAAATAAGTAAATAAGAAAAATACAAAAACCCTTACGGTGTCTAATGAATTTTTTGAAAATTTTTAAGTGTTACTTATTCTGAATTTTAGTACTGTATACCTTTTTAGTGAGTATACATGGAAACATACATACTGTATAAATATGTTTATGTAAGAGTGTGTTCCAGTATGACAGCGTATGCCTTTATACAGTTTTTAATCTCGTTTTCACTCATTTATCACCATACCGAATCACCTATTTGCTCCCAGTGCTTGGCCTCTGGCCTAGACCTGGCATTTCATTCAAATCCTCTGGACCAGCCCTGTAAGAGCTGATAGCCTGCTCAGTGGTCTGGATAAACTATTTTAATAATATTAAACCACTTCCAATGACCATATACTTTTGTGTATAAGACGATCTTTAGATAAGACGAGTTAAAAAATTACAGCAAATTTTCATGAATTTATCTCACGTCTGTAGTATAAAATGACTGCTAAATTACAAAACCATCTGTGTATAGGCTAGCTTTTGCAACAACAGGTATCTTATGAAATATTGGTTATGTAAAGATATTACAAAAGCGGTTTTACTTACTGTATCCTTACAAATTCAAAATACTGTATATACTCGCGTATCATGTGGCTTTTGAAGACCTGATTTTGAAGCTAATTTTAAGGGGTCGCGTATGCAATATTCACATATTAGTACCGTATTATAAAATACAAACATATGAATCTTTTCCATGGATCTTTTAACAAGTTATCCTTTACTTCACTGTATCCAGTAATATTGTATGTATTCGCACATTACTAGTTGTATTGTAAAATACAAACATTGCAATCATGCGCCATTTGCAGTTTAGGTTTTGTGAACATTGACAACGATACCGTCCGGGAATTTTTGTTTCGTTATCAATTCAATTTTTGTTTAAAGAACCATGGGGGAAGGTTCCATCCCATTTGCCATACATTTTAAAACAGTAAAATGTGTTCTTTCATGCCCAGTAGTTCTGATTAAAATACTTTCATCTCCCAAATTATTTACGGTAGCATTTGATGGCATATCAAAGGTTTAAGAGTTTCATCCATGCTGCTGATGCACAATAATTCATAGTCATTTGTAACAACTATGATAACAGTTTATCGTACGATGGTTGAAATGCAAGCAAAACAGCTGTTATCCGATTCAGTTGTTCATAGCCATGGCCTAGACTGTGTTCATAGCAAAGCAGTAGTTTCTTGTTCGGTTGTTTAAGGCTGTACTCTTTTACGCTAGTATAACGTACCTAACGATACTTTTACCGTTCGCTTTTCCTTTTTCAACTTGCTTAACTAGAAGATGGTATAAAGAGATGGAGTAAAAGGTTAGTCCATAGTAATCTGGTCTCTCAAAAAAAGGAACTCGCATGATACAAGAGATACGAGATACAAAAATTTTTTATGTGAAAACTTGGCGTCGTACGATAAAAGAGATCACGCATTAATGAGTATATACAACAAACTAAATAAGGCGATTCATGCTTTTCCTACATGTTGCCTAAAAGGGAAACCATTGTTTTGTTTACATTTCATCGCCAATCATAAGCAACCCCCCAACAATAAGAAAGTATGATAATTATCATACAATTATCATTCGTATGACTGAATTGTTCTAAACAGTTATAGCCTGAATTTTTATTGGAAAATTATGTTAACCTAAATGTTATTGTTACCGTAATTACACTACGTTACCGAAAGATAAAGGTTGCTGTGAGTGCAACCATAACTCAATGTATTTTGTCAGCTGGCTGGCCTTGCATAGATAAAAGTTGATTTCACTGATATGGAATTATTCCTTGAATAGGCTATTTATTATTAAGCTATGCCAATAATATAAGAGGTAAAATGGTTTTATTACCTTTATTATTACTATTTCATAATGTGAATCTTTTCATGTATGTCAGTGGTTATTGCACCGAGGCCAAGGCTAGCCAACCGATAAACACCACTTGGAATTCAAGGTTTGATTTTTAGAATGGTAGTATAAGACGACCCCCAACTTTTAGCGGTGAATTTTATGATTTAAAGAGTCTTATACATGGAAAGATATGGTAATAAAGCAAGCAAAGACAGCACTTGCCTTTTTACACAACAGAATCATCTTCACTTTTCAAGACCACCACTGTATGTTATTGGTTTCCAATGCAAGCTGAACTAGACCAAAAGTGTCATTTGCACATTCTAAAATAGTAACTAAATCACTACTTACCAGTTATGATCTGGTTTGAGGACTTCAATACCAATTTGTCCAAGAAGTTATTGAAGTCTTGAGCACCAGCAAACATACCAGCAGCAGAATTGGCACTGCCTTTAATTACCAACCTACCCACTGTTACATCACTCCCTATATCCAACTTATCTGTGTCAGTTATAATGGCACCACTCTGAAGCTGAAAGATTAACTTTTATTAATATCAAGCAGGGGACATTTTGGAATGTGTGGAAAATTAACCTAAGATTGTGATGCCACTGATAAGTTTCTTACCTCTTTAAGATTGCATCCATCAAGAACATAATGATCAGACACCAGACCATCCAAGATATTTACATCTTGCGTAAATGTCACTGTACCAGACACCTGAGAAACAATTATGTAATTAAAAATGAAAAGCTAAAAACCATGAAAACTTCATATATTAATCCTCCTTTCCTCAAGAATAAAAGCCATAAACCATCCTTGCTTACTTACATTTCCAACCATATCAACAAGAAGAATTGAAGCCATATCAACTCCATCAATGACAGGTGCAAATAAGGCCTCTGGAAAAAGTGAAGGAATAGATTAAAAATGTTTTACAAGGAGTTCTATTCTGCATTCATACAGCACATTTACAAGTACTTACTAGCTTTCACATCTTGACTGAATGTGTAATAGGCACTTATAATTTGCTCTCCAGAACGTGTCAAGATTCTTGAGGCTAGAAGAGCAATATCAATCCCATTGATTGTAGAAGGATTAAAGTCTCCCGCTATTTCAACACCTTGTGTAAAGACCTTACGTCCACTGATCAAACCACTGTAATCTAAGGTCACAGCCTGCAAGATAAAGTTCATCAGGGTATGAATGTACATTCAAGTTTAATGCAACAATTACCAAAATCATTTAAAAATAAACTTACATTACTGAGATACTCTGTCCAATTCTTTCCATTTACAGTCTCCAATGTCAATCCTCCTAAGAATTCGACATTACGGTCTACCAACAATCTACCATCAATAACTTGAGGGACTGCAGAATTCTTCAACAGGACTCTTGATTGTAGCTCATTAATGTTAATGCCATCTACATCTCCACTCACATACAACTCTTTTACTGTAAGAAAAATAAACACATTTTTGTACCAACTCATTACTACTCACACACTGCTGTTTGGTATGGAATGAAAAAATTTAGGTCTGTGCTGAAAGGGAAACTGGAGAGTAACAAGTGTTAGGAGAGGGCAGAAAGTAAAAGGGAAGAGAATCTGAATGAAGGTATAATAAAAGGAATGAAAAGAGCTGCAGGTAAGTGCCAAAGGGATGCTGCAAAGAACCTTGAGTAATGCCTAAAGTGCACCATGAAAGCGCTACCCCTCTACAGGGGTATTTGGTACCCCTAAAACTACTCAAGGACTAAACCTTTTGCAGAAACCATTAATACAAACTGGGTCTGACAATGTAAAAAATTACCATCTGACAGGTTAAGAGAGTGATAAACTAAGATCACCAGTAAATTCAACTGACATAAGGATGTCCTGCAACAGCTGAGGGACTATACAGTAATTACAGCCAAGATTATGACAGACACTAAGGATCAACTTATACACAGGATGCCACTTTTTGATTTATTGCCGAGATTGGTCCACTTATGATGCAGTTATTTATATTTCTATCAGGAGAAAAACTTAACACTATGTAAAAGTGAGTGAGAAAGTCTTATTCAAGCCACTCATCACTATTATGTCTTTTCTGCCAGTTTACCACACAACAGCTAGCATAAACTACAGCTGAAAAATGTTTTTGACTTTGTATAAATACTATCGCTCTTAACTTGCATTTCAGTTTTTTTGCATTTTAATATTTTCTACAGATAACTTACCTGCCAACTTTAAATTTTTTTAATGTATTCTAAAACTAGTGTTCTGAAAACACACCTAAATCAGCAACCATCCAAATATAATTACCAATGAAAAAAAAAAAAAACTGCTACTAAAAAAAAAAATTTAATGTAACACAGGATAAAGTCTAACCTATTGCATACCCTTCACTTTTGTGGACACTAATGCTACTTAGCCATCTCACTATATGGATATACATTTTGTGAGCAAAGGTTTATTCAACCTGGATCCTACTGCAATCCTATAATTATGGCTAAATTATCATTAAATGACCCATAAGTCACTTGTCAAGTTTCCACTGGATTTGAAAAATCTGATTTACTTTTAGCTCAACCTGACTGTGCTTTTACTCAGTTCTGTTACAAGACTCTTAGAATAAACTGTTAAAACAGTTTCCTAAACTGTTAAAAAGAATAATTATTAGATATGTGGCAGCATGAAATGTGCATTACATGGACCATGTACATTTCAGCAGTCATCTATTACCAGCCATACAAGTTAACTCCAAACCCCTTACCATTGACCTGGCCTGTAAACTGCAAACCACCACCACCAGTGATAACTGCATCTTCATCAAACAATACTAAATCTGCTGCTGCTGCTGCTACATCAAGGCCATTCAAAGTTTTCACAGTCAGATCTCCATTCATTTCCAGTTCTGTTATGGTAGTCGTGGACAAGAATGTCAAGTGACCTGTCAAAAAGTCAAATCAGGATCAATCTTCTTACCTTATTAAAAAAATATTTTTCTCCCACATCCTTATTATCACTAGCAACAGAATAAGAAAATATACTGAAGACAAAATGAAGACAAAATATCTTAAGCCAAACCTTTATGAGGTATAGTCTGATCTAGTCTCAACAGGTCTTTTGAGATATCAATTCCATTCAACTTTCCACCAAGATCTAGGTCTCCAATAATGGTTACCTTCCCAGAGAAAGTCTGCAATAAGATTATGTCAATAAGCAATGGTTTATTCTGTTTGTTAAAAAAATTTCTCAAACACCTCAAGTTCAACATTCTAAACTGTAATTACTGTATCTAAATACACTCAGATATTACATACTTTCTGTCCAGTTATAGTCTGCTGACCAGTAAGAGTAACTACTTTCTTTGCAAATTCTGAAACATCAATGCCATCAACAGTCTTGCCTGGGTCTAATACTATGTTTCCTTGCACTTCAACATTACCCTGAAATTAAACATGTTCTTTATTATTAAAATAAACTATAAATTGATTAGATTCAATATCATATCTGCATAGAACCTACCAGTTCAAAATAACTTTTAGCTCACCTGGAATGTATAGCTACCAGTAATTACTTCATTTCCATAGTTATGAAGATAGTCTGCCAAACTGCGACCATTCAGCGTCGATGCAGAAAGTGGCCCACTTTAAGAAGTCAATCATAAAGCACCATTAGTTTAGTCCATTCACAAAGACTTAGAAAATTTGAAAATTTTCACCTTATGCTATTACAGTACAATCCATAACACATTTTGATTCTCTGATCTCAAACAAAAACATTTATGATATCTGTAACAACATTCTATAAGGGCTACATTTGCCCTAAACTTTATTTCAAATTTTGCAATAATTTTACCCTACTTCTGTCTTTTACACTTGCAGCTTTATCTAATCCATGCTTCAACCACTACTTTTAGTCTCAAAATCTGCCACTTGCAGCTATTTTAACTCATCACATGCCCTAACCATCTCTGTTTTGCACCTCTATATCCCCAATAAGGACCAATAATTAACCTGGCAGCAAAAATTATAGAATTTTCCACCTCCTTTTAGTTTTCTACAGCAGCACAAGTATTTGAGTTTCATAAGCTCACAAGCAGAAAAACCACTAGTAGTCTGGCAGTCTCTTCCCATTACATGGGCTAATGTTACTACAAGCAAACCATCTTGTAGCCCTCTATTTACACAGTTGCAAGGTTAACTCTACCTTTAAAATAATTGCTTTTCAAGTTCGAAATGTCTTATTACCTGGCACTAACAAGTTATGGCATACATTTCAGTATCATGCAATTTCACCTATGGTCTGTTCACTTGCAGCATGCAAGTTTCTAAACTTATAAAATCATGATCAGGCTACATGCAATACCCTACTACAATTAGTTTGGTAATAGTTTAGCTTCAGTTGTACATTTATCCATGCTGCAGCTCTACTTTTCTTTACTGGTCTCTCTCCAAGACTTGCCCATCTGACAACAGCATTACTCACCACCCACCCCTCTTCCCCATTTTCCCAAGGCTGAACACCATGTCACCACCTGTTACAATTGGTACAGAGTGCAATTTTGTCACATTTTCTGCAAAACAACCACTGTACCACTTTGACTGTACACTTTAATTTGCTTCTTTTCTAGTCACCTTGAAGTTTGTTTGGTTTACATTGTTTTCAGTTTCTCCTCTCAATTCCACCCTTCTAGGAAATTCCAACACTTAACTGAAGTCAGCACCGTCATCTGCTTAAAAACTCCCATGGGCCCACTTCTCTGCCCTCTGTAGCTTTTCCATTCTAAAACCTAGAATTATCCAAGTTTCTTCTTATCAGAATTTCTACCACTTCTTTGCTTCCCCCACCCCCACCCTGCACAACAATCCACCATACCACATTTATAGTGCCTACTTCTAATGAAAAAGTCTTTACCACATAGTGCCTACTTTCAATGAAAAAGTTATCTTCACTTCCCCTAAGATTCTTAGCAACATCCTTCACAAGCTGCTGTTCAAAAGAAAAATAAACATGTTTATACAAAATTCAAAACTCTTCAGTGTAGCACCTGAGACTTCCAAGATAAACTGCAAAATCATAACCATGATACTTACTTGAATACTGCATTAGTGAAATGTACTGGATTTGATATAATCTGATCTTTAGACTTGCTCCAGTATCTATTCTCTATACCATCCAATATCAAGCCATTAATACTCTTGACATTGATATCACCTGTAATCTGTTTAAAATTGTCTTAGATGTCAACTCAAACTATCTTCACATGCAAATAAGCTAAGCATATAAATTTCAGTTTTAGGCAATACAGTACAATATATCTTTTATATTGACTTACATTTAGAGATCCTGTAAAAGAAACACTTCCGGGTATAACAATTTTTTTCAGGTTAGTTTGCCTCAAACCCAGTGCCGAGGGGTCTACTCCATTCACAGTACCTCCATTTTCCATAAGAACTCCATTTGGACCAGTCACCTCAACAGACTGGGTAAATGTAATACGTCCTGTTTTAATAGAATAATTCCATTTAAACTGTTATACATCACAAGTTCTACAATGCAAAAGCTAAAGCAATTCAAAGACATTTTCAAGGTGTACCTTATATACAAGTTACATAGTTTCCCTGTACAGATCATAGTTACAAATTCACAAATTCAGTAGTTCACTATAATTAGCTGTTTAATTACACTTTCATGAAATTTTGGCCGTCAAGCCAAGCAATTGGGCACTGTCAGCCATCAAGTGCTCAAGACAGCAAAAGGAGGGCATTGGAATAGTTTGACAGCAAGATGGACCCAGAAAATATGGCTACCATCGTGTAATTATTTTGCAACACATTTGAATTTTAGTGGAAAGCAGCAAAATAAAATGAATTAGCAATAAATAGCAATCAGGAAACTCTTCAGACCTCAGATCAGTGTGGGGGTGGAATGGCAGCTGACCCCAAAAATTGTGTGATAGAAAGGACTACTGTTCATCCTGGGTAACCCCAGCCCAGTACATCTTACTAGATGCTGGCCAAGCTGGTCACATCAGATCCAAGTTTTAAATACCTAAAAATCATTGAAAAAGAAATACTCACTAGTTGGAGCTTTATGATATGTAAGATGGTGAATTTACTGTTATGACAGTGACAAAGATTTAGATTTATGGGAAGGCTTACAATAGAATATAAAATTTAAGCCAAAGGCCAAGCACTGGGACCTATGAAGTCATTCAGTGCTGAAAAGGAAATTCAGATTATAAAGGTTTGAAAGGTGTAACCGGAGGAAAACCTAACAGTTGCACTATCAAACAACTGTTAGGAGAGGGTGGATAGCAAGACAGATTTTGAATGGAGGTACAGTAAAAGGAATGAAAGGGATTGCAGCTAGGGGCCAAAGGGATGCTGCAAAGAAACGTAAGCAATGCCTACAGTGCACCGAGTGAGGCATACTGATGGCACTAACCCCTACATGAGAGGGCGAGAGGAGGGGGGGAGGCTTAGAGATGCTATACACAGGCAATGATGCTAACAATTATGAGGATTATGAAGATAATGATGATAATAATGATGCAGAAGTGGTAAGTGTGCAACAGATAAAAAAAACTATCAATCTGGTGGGTGGTCTTTCATTTGTGGTTCAATCCCACAGCAGCAGTCTTCAGGTGGTCAGGCAACAATCTTCAATAATTTCCTTATTTGAAAGATTGGTTGATTAACAAATCAAGTGATAGTTCACAAATTCCACAAAATGAAATCCTGGTTGCCAAGGTAGGTAGCCAACTATGGATCTAATGAGGGCTCATACATTTGCAGTTGCTGCTTTTCTAGGCTTGCAGATGACCCAATTTTGAACTCACTTTCATGGTCCACTTTCAGGGAATGGTTGCCCACAGTAATTTAATAGGTGCCAATCTTGTATGCATATTTGTGTATTCAGCTAGCCTTCCTGGCACTTTTAAAATATCTGCAACCTATATCTGTCAAGAGTATTCATACTTTATGGGGCATAGAGTCTCTTAGCTAAAATTCAGATCCCAGTAACTTGTGCTGGACTGGTTAATGGTAGTTCTTGACTAAATATCCTGAACCTGGATCATCAAATGTGTGACAATCTGGGTTGTCTGCACACCTCAAAATAGGTAGCAAATTACTAATGAAGCATTTTGGTGAATCACATTCATTAGATAGGATACTTTTCCATGCAACAAGGCCTTCACCTGTTAAGACATCAGTTACCATTTGAGAGATCAGCCCATCTGCTTTCGAATACAAATTTTCCTAATGGCCAAAAGCACACAAGCTACCAAAGGCAGTTTTTTTATGATTAACTACAAATACATGGCCACTCAACAATTTTAGCTTTAATGATCCCTTTTTTGTTTAAATGTTTTTAAGGCAACCTTTGCATCTCTCCATGCATTAAATTCTTTACAGCTGAAGAGACTATGTTAAAGGTAGGAAGTTCCATTAAATTCCTTTTTTGATGCTTCCAGTTACAGCACAACTTTTCTTAACAGTTGCTTACAGTAGTACAGAGAACTTCAATGAAAAAAGCCACAGTAATCACACATTGAAATTATAAAAATCACAATAAACCAATGACTTGTAAAATCTGTCATAATACTTGCATCTCTTCTTACCATTAATAGTCTGCTCCTTGTCAAGCAATGCCACATCCTGGCTGAAATCCAACCCATTTATATCATTTGATATCAGTGAACCAAGGATTGTAGCATCTTTAAAGAAGTACATTCCAGTGATTGGAGTAGGAGAGTTCAAATCCACCACATCTGACCATAAAATTCCATTGATTGTATCAGAAATCAGTGAACCACTGATAGTTAAATCAGAGTTATAGATCAAGTCCCCTGAAAAAAAAAAAAAAAAGCATATTCTTACCTAGAATTACAGAACAATGAAACTCCAAATTATAATAATGGTATACAGTATAACCTATAATAATACCATACAGTACATCCTTAAGTGTTAAATTTCAGTATCTTTGCAAGACAACATTTTAATATATACCTCAAAAATATCTCAAAAAAAGACAAACCAGCAATTCTATAGTCGCCTGTTGTCTTCACAGCACTGTCATCAAGCTTCCTGAAATCCACTCCATTTATTGTTGCTGCATCTACATTACCTCGAACTTCAACTCTGTCAAAGGTGTACTGCCCATCAAGGGCTTGAAGACCAGGGTTATTCTTGAAAATTACTTTGGAGGCCAACTCCCTGATATCAACCTATCAAAAAAAATACTTGTAAACATCAAATTATAGTCACCTGACATTGTGACTGTCTCAGTTACCACACTGAGCAGCAAATAAAGATGGTAAAATATATGTACTAAAATGTTGCAGAGGCCCAACTTTTGCAACAAAAAGCAAAATTAACTTGAAAATTACTTTGGTTACGATTGTCAGCTCGAGGAAAAAAATTTAAACCTACACTGAAGGTTAAAACTTGCTCTCTCTTTTATGAACCTTAGAGATTATATATTTGCCCTTCCCACCTCAAGACTCAAATATACTCATATCCCACGGACTGGCATAAAAAAAAATCAAGCACCTGACAGTCACAGCCCTATTGCTGTATCTTCATGTTCACAAAAACATTTTATCTGTACCCAACAAGTTACCCATTCTTGTCAAGTATTTTTCAATTTCCTAATATCGGGTACAAGGTCTACATAAAACTACCTCCCAGAAAGTACATAGTTCTATTGGCATAAATCTAAAACATTAAAATCAAAATGAAAACCCATAGGCATTCATGCCATTTCAACCAATTTGTGATTGCCTAAGCTGATTTGTGATTACTTTGGACAAGGATTAAATTTTTAATGCCATACCATATAAATAAATTGGAAGAGCATAACGTAGTTTACCTAAATATGATGCATATGTGTATATATAAAGATACTTGCTGTATGTAGACATGTGCACATGGACACTGAAGAGCAAGTCAAGTTCTGATGCAACATAGCTAGGCAGTTTATATTGATACTTTATTTTGTAACCTGTCAAAGTTTTTCAGTTCACTGGTATAGTATTTAAACTTCAGAAAATCTAAGTGAAAAAATGACATGAAGCAGTCAAGGATTAAGGCCCACTCAGCGCTCCCACCTCAAATACTTAGCCTAGCCTACCTCCCCACCCCCAACAATGCTCGGCCACTCAAACGTGATAAACTAAAAAGTGTTTGAGACAACAGTGCTTTTAGGCCACTTGAAAAGTCAAACACCTGCCAACCCTTCCCCATCTAACCCACCTGGCTTTCAAATTCCATATTACCAAATAAGCATGTTAATAATCTTTTCAGTTAGCTTTATAGAATTTAATTATTAGAGCAACTGATCAGCTACTAGCAGATTCAAAGGCATCCTAATTTGGTTTCTCAGCTGGAATAACAACAACTGCTCAGCTCGTGTTACAGCTCCCATATCTTATCACTGTACTTTCTCCCATATCTTATCACTGTACTTTCAAAAGGAAGACAAAATTTTTTGGTGGGTGCTTGGACCTTCCATCTAAGGTCCTAAGGTACTACGTAACTTGTCTTCCCCAGGGGCAAAAGATTCAGATGAGAGAATTTCTCTAATTCCTAGCAACAAAGAATTTACATTATGTATGTCTTCCATTAGGACCAAGATCAAAAGCAATCAGATTCACAAATTCTCAAACTTTTTTTTAGCTAGAGGCAACTGTACAGCTCTGGTCTAGTTCTGTTGCAACTTGAAAATTATTACCAATTACAGTCTCCCACTACTCTAGCACCTTAATGCATACAGTTAACAATCATGGCTTGCAGTTTTCTACTAAAACAGATAAACTGAGGTTCAGTTTGAATGCTTACCCCATTGATGAGATCAGCAGACAGTTCACCAGTTACTTTAAGGTTTGTGAAAATTTTCTTGTCAATAAAAGTAACATCAGACCCTTGAGTAACAATGGTTGAAGTGTCTATGCCATTAATATCCACCGAGAATCCATTGCAAAGATTATTACATATCTCACCAACAACAACAGAGTTGTATGAATGATTCCCAGTTACAAGTTGGTTTGGAACACTTCGTCGCATAAGTTCTGGAATATTAAATTTATTAAAGATAGTAATTTCCTTACAGTAATTTGCAAAGTGAATTAAATCTTATGGTTACAGTTACTCCCCTATAGTCATTTTCAGAACAAAATTTACTTAGTTAAGACTAAATCTATCATTGGTATACTGTACAGAGGTGGTACAAAAAACTTCAACTAATTCTTATTAAGAATTTATCATGCCCACCAAGCTAATTGTAACTTTGGAATACTCAAGAAAATCAAGCAACTCAAGAGCCCATTATTGTTATTTTGCCACCAGGTTCAGACAAATCAGGTTTCAGAGGTTGCTGAATTTCCCATGAGGGGAAAATCAAACACCTTCACAAAAGGTCTCTTCAAATTAAAACACTGAAAACCTAACAATTTGGAGCAGTTCATTTTTTCCATAACTACCATGCCAGAAATAATTGGGATTAGGTAAACACAGTTCCACCTCAACTTGCTGGACAATCAAGAGTGCCTCTCCTAGTAAGTAATGAAATCAAGTTATGAAATTATGACTACAGTACACTCACGCAACCTGATTAGCTTACAGTAGACATCAGTCTCACTTAAATACCTTATCCCAACTCACACTGTCAGCTTGAATTATTAGTCTATCATTCAATTTCAGAGAAATTGGAAAAAGCATTTTGTATGTTTAGAAATTTAGATTTCTCTGAAAAGAATTGTAAAATACACATTTTGCAATAGACAAAAACAATCTCCTCAGATTTATGCAGTTGACAAATTTTCAATCTTTGCATTTGTGCGCGCACATTTTCAATCTTTGCATTTTGTGCGCACATTTTCAATCTTTGCATTTGTGCGCACATTTTCAATCTTTTGCATTTTGCCACACATTTCAATCTTTGCATTTGCGCACATTTTCAATCTTTGCATTTGCGCACATTTTCAATCTTTGCATTTTGTGCGCACATTTTCAATCTTTGCATTTTTGTGCGCACATTTTCAATCTTTGCATTTTGCGCGCACATTTTCAATCTTTGCATTTTTTGCGCACATTTTCAATCTTTGCATTTGTGCGCGCACATTTTCAATCTTTGCATTTGCGCCGCACATTTTCAATCTTTGCTTGCACATTTTCAATCTTTGCATTTGCGCGCGCACATTTTCAATCTTTGCATTTGCGCGCGCACATTTTCAATCTTTGCATTTGCGCGCGCACATTTTCAATCTTTGCATTTGCGCGCGCACATTTTCAATCTTTGCATTTGCGCGCGCACATTTTCAATCTTTGCATTTGTGCGCGCATTTTCAATCTTTGCATTTTTGCGCGCACATTTTCAATCTTTGCATTTGCTTGTGCGCACATTTTTCAATCTTTGCATTTGCGCGCACATTTTCAATCTTTGCATTTTGCGCACATTTTCAATCTTTGCATTTTCGCGCACATTTTCAATCTTTGCATTTTGCGCGCACATTTTCAATCTTTGCATTTTTCGCACATTTTCAATCTTTTCAATCTTTGCATTTCAATCTTTGCATTTGCGCACATTTTCAATCTTTGCATTTGCGCGCACATTTTCAATCTTTGCATTTGCGCGCACATTTTCAATCTTTGCATTTGCGCACATTTTCAATCTTTGCATTTGCGCGCGCATTTTCAATCTTTGCATTTGTGCGCGCACATTTTCAATCTTTGCATTTGTGCGCGCACATTTTCAATCTTTGCATTTGTGCGCGCACATTTTCAATCTTTGCATTTGTGCGCGCACATTTTCAATCTTTGCATTTGTGCGCGCACATTTTCAATCTTTGCATTTTTGCGCACATTTTCAATCTTTGCATTTGCGCACACATTTTCAATCTTTGCATTTTGCGCGCACACATTTTCAATCTTTGCATTTTGCTTTGCACATTTTCAATCTTTGCATTTTGCGCACACATTTTCAATCTTTGCATTTTGCGCACATTTTCAATCTTTGCATTTGTGCGCACACATTTTCAATCTTTGCATTTTGCGCGCACATTTTCAATCTTTGCATTTTTGCGCACACATTTTCAATCTTTGCATTTGCGCGCACACATTTTCAATCTTTGCATTTGCGCGCACACATTTTCAATCTTTGCATTTGCGCGCACACATTTTCAATCTTTGCATTTGCGCGCACACATTTTCAATCTTTGCATTTGTGCGCACATGCACTGCATTAAAGTCAATCACACCCTTAATGTGCGTTTGCCAGTCAGTATCAATTTCTTAAATAGTCATTTGCCTGCCTTCCTCAGTATTTTTTTGTATAAAGAATATCCCAGAGAGAGAGAGAGAGAGAGAGAGAGAGAGAGAGAGAGAGAGAGAGAGAGAGAGAGAGAGAGAGAGAGAGAGAGAGAGAGAGTGTGTGTGTGTGTTTCATAACTTACATTTAAACAGGCTCAAAGGTATCTATGTTTACATCATGATTTTTTTGTTACATTTTAAAAATCTTTAAAGCATACCTGGTAAGCAGGAGTACTGTATTGCAATTAACTTGCATAGTTTTATCCTAACATGATGTGTCCACACCCACACCCACACACAGGTATGTCCATAGTACTTTTCAATGTAATTCTAATTTATGCAGACAGAGACAGAGAGACACAAGTATGTGGTGTTTCCTGAAGTGAGGCTTGTGTACATACATACGCACACATCTAGACAAAAATAATTACATACAGCACAAAAATTGTAAACAATGGATTAAATATACGTACAGTGTGTCAATCAAATACCTCATCACACTGGTTCGAGTACAGTAAGTATTGTTTGTGTACATGTAGTGTCACAACACAACTGGTGTCTCACTTGACATTCTACTCATTGTCAGAACCTCCAAATTCCAATGGTATGTCCTGTACAGTAATGGGATAACAATGTTTCATACTCAATGGTTGTGGTGGTGGTAGGCTAAGGCAACTGCACATAGAATTCTTGAAAAGAAGCAAGTTGCTATCTTTAAAAAATTCATATATAGAACTGTTTTTATACTTTCCACTGATGATTTCTTAACTTTGTAATATATGAAATGCAATTCTTCTACTTTCACCACAGATCTTATGTTTTCAAAACATGCTCACAATTAAAACCTCACATTAATAAATTCATGTCAGTTTTTTAGGTGTGATTAACCATAATTTCCATTAGTATGATCACCTCACTTGAAATATAGATGAAGTAAATAAAAGCATGCAATTACACTAACCAAACCCCTCCGAGTCTCTAAAGCACAGTGTCAATGAACAAAGAATTTTAATCTTAAACATAAATTTAACAAATTAAGACTGGTACATTCCTTTACGTAACTATATTATACAAGGTGGTTAGAATTCTTTTTACTTGCTAGAAATATCCACTTTTCTTAATAAATTTTGCCATTCATCATCTATTATGTAACAATAAGAAGAGTCCATGAAGCTGAGATGCCAGTGCACTATACAGTATAATAAACGCATTCACCATGAAATTTTCATGAGAACTGCTCCAATTACCTGACGTTAGAAATCCATTAATGCGTCCAGGTGGATCCTGGAATCTAGTTGTCAGTCTATCTGCAGATAAATAACCAACCTTCCACCTTCCAGTAATGGTTTGATTGAAGCCATCCATCAAGAAGGTTGATGTAAATGCCCTTAAATCTACTCCATTTAGCTGAAATTTAAGTGATTTTCAATATACAGCATTTCAAGTAAAATAGTATTGCTAGGTCATAACTTAGGTTGTCAAGATGAATGTGATGAACGTAAAAAAAAAAAAAAAAAAACTTACACTGCCAATCTGTATGTAGTCTACCTCTAAATTATCAGTGACCAGTGTTGAAGCATTTATGGGCCCATTGATAGTTTGATTACCACTGAAGCCCAATACCATTGACAGAGGACCTTGCAGACCAGAAATCTCAGCCTGAAAGAATTTGCAAATTAACTATACATTGAACAATAGTCTAAGAATGATTACCACCCTGGATGGCAATAGCTCTGTTTACAAACATGAGATTTATATAACTATACAGTACAGTAATGATGTACCTACATAATTAAAGGAGAGCATGATTATAATTAAGCATAAGAATTATAGAGCAGTCCACTACATTATGTGGTAACTAAGCCCACCTTATTTTTGGTGTGCACAACACCATACATTTTTATTAGCGTCTGTCCTAATTTCTGTATCACTATTTACCTATAAACTGTTCTGACATGCGTTCTAGACACTACACATTCTCAACAAATTCCCACACCCAATTCCCAAAACACATTTCAGTAAGTTGAAGTCTTCCCAATTTTATTTGCCAAACTTCTTAGCCCTTGCTTGCTGAAAATACCAAAGCAGACTACAGGTAGTGCTCGAGGTACGATAATTCATCTTGTGATAATTCAATTTTGCGATGGGGTTAGCAATTAATACCAATATGATTTAGAAAATATTTTGAAATTTCACATGGAAGCAGGCAGCAGTGTACAATCAGGCAGTGAGAGAGACCAAATTACAATAGACCAACTTCTTTTCCTCTCTCTCTATCCCACCTAGTTACAAAACTAAAATGATAAAAGTATTGTTGGTACAAAGTCATACTCTTGCATAAATGAGTACAGCTATAAACAACTGAACGAGATGGTTTTGCTAATAACCGAATCTGATAACAGCTGTTTTTCTTGTATTTCAACTATCGTAGTGTAGTAAATTACCGTAGTTATGTTACAAATGACGTAAAGTAGAAAAGGACACATTTTTACATTATACCCTTATTCACTATAAAGAAAAGATAAAGGAAATATATTGCTAAATTTCAGCTGCAAGTTGTGGCTGAAGCTGAGAAATTGTTCAAGCTGCCAGTGACCATAAATTATTGTGCATCGGCAACACTGATGAAACTACTGTAAAAATTGGAGAGAATTATTTTAATCAAAACAACTTCGCAAGAAAGAACCCATATTACTGCTGTTTTCACACCGATAAAAGATACGTCTGTAAAGCTCGTATTATGATGAAATTGAGTGAAAGTGGTAAACAAAATAGATTTTTTTTTACACAACAAAAAGCCCCCAATGGCCAACGGCATCTTAACGAAAAAAAATTGCTAAATTAATTTCACAAGACTTATTAAAATTATATTTCGACTTAAACTTCATGTAACGAAAAATAACATTGACCCATTTAAAATATCTACAGATCTATTTACGCTAACTAGAAGCAAGAAAAGTGCTCCGAATGAGTTAAATTCGGTGAAAAACTTACCATGTACAGTAATTGATTTCCAAACCAAACACTTACTGCTATGATCGCAAGCAATTTACAATACAAAAGCAACGTGAGAATACATACATTATTATTGGATTCAGTGAAGTAAAGCATAACTTTTTAAAAGATCCATAGAAAAGAGATCTGTTATGTTGAAGTTTGTATATTAATATGTTAGAGTACAGTATAATGTATCCTAGGTTACCGTACTTTTATACGATATACCAGTGTACGCTAAGCTATTTCTTGTTCGTTATTCAATTTCTTTGTATTGAATTTTAAGTCAATCTGCACAAACCTCCAGAATTAGCCGATATTAATAATTACTTACCGTATCTGTAAGGACTATACTTTACAGTGTAGGCTAGGCTACCATATATGAATAGATGGTACTGAATACCCTAGTGTACGCTAGGCTATATTCAAGATACATTTTTTGGAACCTAACCCCACCGAAGTAGGATAATACCTGTACAGTACACCCCCGTAATCGCAGGGGATGTGTACCGCATCCCCCATGAATAGCTAAAATCCACAAATACTTAGAACCCTTCTAAAAACACTTAGAACTGCCTATTTTGATAGTTGAAACACAAAAAATACCTCTAAAAAGCTTATACCCAAGTATTTTAATAGTTTTTTCACAAAAAGTGCATTCAGTCATGAAAATATGAAAATACCATAATTAAGTGAATATTTCAGTGAAAAAACTGTGAATGGGCGAATTTTCCACAAATAATGGGTAGATGCGTTCCACAGAGAAATCCAGGAATACGCGAGTCTGTGAATAGTGAGACTGCGAATATGGGGGTTTACTGTAGATAACTTTGTAGAACACCTTCACAAGGGCACAGTTGTTAATAATCCAAGGGGGGAGCGAAAAACCAAGCTTTGTCCAACTGGTAAGGATACAACTGCTGGAAGTTGGTCCAAGAAGATATTTAACCAAGTGTTGCCAATCCAAGACTGAGACCCAATCTTGTTGGGGCTAACTCCATCACTAAACTTTTATCAAAGTCTGCCCCCATGACTCTCACTCATCCAAGATGATCAATATGATCAGTAAGTCACTGTTCAGTTGAACAGTATCAAGTACATTAATGAATGCACTAGAAATCACACCATCCAGTAACAGTCTCACTAGTGATTACCTCACTGTCACGAGAGTAAATCCCACCTCTTGGGTACTAGTTTGATACACTACTGAAGGCACAAACCTGGGCCACTCTATACCCTAATTTTTGCTGTATACAGTAGTTAGTGGTTATTTTGAAATACAATAAATTTTAAACTAATTATTAAAATACACTAAAAGGAAATTTTTTGAGACCAGGATTTTCTTATCATTATCCATGCCTACAATAATAAAAACAAGCCCCAAACATGGAAGGAAATGCTGCAAGTAAAAAAATATTTTCTTGTAGCATTTCCTTCCATGCTTTTATTTTTGTAGACATGACTAATTATAAGAAATTCATGGTGTCTCAAATTTAATTTAATCTTAGTGCATTTTAATAAAAGCATGTTTAAATTTTCATTTTATACATTTTAGTTTTGACAAATTTTAACCGATTTATGACTACTATAGTTAATGAACTGATATCAGTTTATGGGGAAGGAGGATAGGGAAAGGGGAAGGAGGAGGATAGGGAAAGGGGAAGGAGAAGAATAGGGAAAGGGGAAGGAGAAGAATAGGGAAAGGGGAAGGAGAAGAATAGGGAAAGGGAAGGAGAAGAATAGGAAAGGGGAAGGAGAAGAATAGGAAAGGGAAGGAGAAGAATAGGGAAAGGGAAGGAGAAGAATAGGGAAAGGGAAGGAGAAGAATAGGGAAAGGGGAAGGAGAAGAATAGGGAAAGGGGAAGGAGAAGAATAGGGAAAGGGGAAGGAGAAGAATAGGGAAAGGGGAAGGAGAAGAATAGGGAAAGGGAAGGGAAGAATAGGAAAGGGAAGGAGAAGAATAGGGAAAGGGAAGGAGAAGAATAGGGAAAGGGAAGGAGAAGAATAGGGAAAGGGAAGGAGAAGAATAGGAAAGGGAAAGGAGAAGAATAGGGAAAGGGGAAGGAGAAGAATAGGGAAAGGGGAAGGAGAAGAATAGGGAAAGGGGAAGGAGGATAGGGAAAGGGGAAGGAGGATAGGGAAAGGGGAAGGAGGATAGGGAAAGGGGAAGGAGGATAGGGAAAGGGGAAGGAGGATAGGGAAAGGGGAAGGAGGATAGGGAAAAGGGAAGGAGGATAGGAAAAGGGAAGGGAGGATAGGGAATGGGGAAGGAGGATAGGAAAGGGGAAGGAGGAGAGGAAGGGTGGAGGTGGTTGGGGAGGGGAGGAAAATGGGAAGGGGATGGAGGGGAAAAAGGAGGGAGAGGTTATTAAAAAAAAGGTTTAACCAGACCACTCAGCTGACTACCAGCTCTCAGAGCTGGCCTGAAGGATTAGGATAAAATGGGTGGGGAGGAGGGAGAGGGGATGGGGAGAAGGGAGAGAGGGGATGGGGAGATGGGAGAGAGGGGATGGGGAGGAGGAGAGAGGGGATGGGGAGGAGGGAGAGAGGGGATGGGGAGGAGGGAGAGGGGATGGGGAGGAGGGAGAGGGACTGAAGAGGGAAGGGAAGGACACAGCTAAATTAACACTTGATCGTGTGCTCTGGAAGAGGGGAGGGGGAAGGGGAAAATAGGGAAGGGAGAAGGGGAAAATAAGGAAGGGGGAAATGGAGAAGGAGATGGGAGGGAAGAGGAAAGGGGAGGACACAGCTAGATTAACACTTCATGCGCTCCAGAAGAGGGAAGGGGATGGAAGAAGAGGGAAGGGGATGGAAGAAGAGGGAAGGGGATGGATGTATGATATTTAGGGCAAAAGCCCAGCCAATGGGGCCAAGAAGGTCATTCAGCGCCGTAATGGAGAGAAAATAAATTATGTTAAAGTTATGAATTCATGAAGGAAATTATTAATAAAATGAAGTGATGTGACCAATAAATAAGGTTATGAAGTTTAATGAATGATGTGATATACATAAAAAATTTAATGTCATTAAAATTCTACGTGATGTAATAAATATATTAAATTATAGTTAAATATATTAAATTATAGTTACAAATTTTAACACTTTAAAAAAGATTATAGCAGAAATATTCGCTTCATCTCCCAAAATATCAGACAGGGATTTACCCTGGAAGTATCTTTCTCTTTGGTTAAAATATCTGGGCAGACCACCAGAATGTGCTCCACTGTTAGTGTCTCGTCACAGTAAGCACACTCTGAAGGGCTGCTTCCTTCTAAAATAAACCGATGGGTTAGACGAGTGTGCCCAATCCTCAGTCTGGTTAAAATAACCTGGAAGAGGATGGAAGAGGATGGAAGGGGGAAGGGGACAATTAAATTAACACTTGTGCTTCAGAAGGGGGAGGTGAGGGGGGGATGGAAGACGGAAGAGGGAAGAGGGAAGAGGGAAGAGGAAGAGGAAAGAGGAAAGAGGGAAGAGGAAAGAGAGAAGAGGAAAGAGGGGGAGGGAGGAAAGGGGGGAGGCGGGGGAAGGGGAGGGAGGCAGGAAGGGGGGAGGAGGCAGGAAGGGGGAGGGGGGGGGGGGGGGGAGGGAAGGGGGAGGGAGGCGGGAAGGGGGAGGGAGGCGGGAAGGGGGGGGGGGAGGGGAGGGAGGGGGAAGGGGTGGACAGCTAAATTAATGTGATCATGTGCTGGGGGAGGGGATGGAAAAGGGAAGGGGAAGGGGTTATACAGATTCTATCAAGTCAAAAGTTGTGAAAAATCAGTTTCATACAAATCCTGAGATACTGGGAGAGGTCGCTGTAGGGTCACTGGAGTCTACTGACCTACTGATCATGTAAGGTTGTATTGTCACTGGGATTGGGTAACCATGCAAAATTTCAAGCCCATCGGACAAAGGGAACAAGTTGAAAATTGAGTTACAGTACAAGATTTGTGGACAGATGTAAAGGTCAAAGCACGTAAAAATAAGCAATTTCTCCCCGTCAATTGTCAAATATAAACCCTAATAAGTTCCAACATGACTTCTGTAGAAAAAAGGGCATTCACATCCAGCCCTTAATTTTCACAAGTTAGTTTTAGGAAACTAAAGTTTGAAAACCTGTTAGGGTCTTTTATTTTGTTCACTTAATGCAGCAGGTACTCAACAAATTGTCTAGCATACTGGAAGGGATTTTGGGTGCTGATGATAAGTTGTGTTCTGTCTCTAGGAAACACGAAACCGGGCAACAATCTATTCTTGACTACTTGTTAGTGACCTTTACACCTTTATGCAATGCATCACAAGTGAAAACAGAAAATAACAGTAATGAGTTTGGATCATCATCTGCTGTCAAAATATTCTCAGAGAATACACTCAATGGAATACTAATGTTTTGTGATGTACCAAAACTGTCCTTTCCTTCCTAATTCTTTAAGGAGACTACAGTAAGGTCAGTTTGCAAAAGCTTACTATTCCAAAATTCATGTAGTGAAACGTTTACAGTATTTGCTTCAACTCCATAAGGTATGTACACAAGTACAGGTAAACCTGAATATGATTTTCAACCTTAACTAGAATAAACTGTCCTGACAGCAACAATAGCCTGGTAGTCAAATAGTAATTGCTTTGCCCTAAGCACAGCTTGCAAAAATTTAAGGATAGCATGAAGAGCAACCAAGAGAATTTCCCAGACAATAAGCAAAACCAGAAGTAGAACTACATCTTAGCTAGCCTGGCAGTAACACTACAAAAGGACATCCATATTATATATGCAAACAAGCATGTGACGTAGAGGTTACTAGCCCCTTTAAATTGTCAGCCCCATCCAGGTAATTGCAATACAAATTTTATACTCTAGTACAGGCATGCCCCACTATCCCATATCCCCCATCAAAACCTATACTCTCATCACAAGAGCTCTATAAAGGGCACAGTATCTTGAAACTTCTCTTATATGAAAATCAGCCAGAAAATGCCCCATAACTTAAAAATTTAAGATTAATTTACTACTATGCCTCTAGTTTGGGTTGTAAGAATTTGAGTTATAAATTGGTGCAACATGCATGGCCTTCTCATCCTTTACCCAACCCAAGTGAAGACTACACTTTCATGAAATGCAAGTAAATGGAATCCATGCTTCACTAATACACAAAGCAGCCAAATTCTGTACCAGATTGCTTCACATTCCTCCAGCTTGCAATCTCCGAAACCAAAATAACAGCCAATTCACCTAACTGTTTTAAAATGGCAAATTGGAACTACTAATTTTTGGTGCAATCAAAACTATTACTGTAAATACTTGCCTCCAAGTTGTTAGTGATGGCTTCTATCTCTGCTAAAGACTGATTTGAAGAGTCTGGCTGATTGATATTTACAATATTCACTATATTTGTAAATTCTGCAGTACCAGTCACAGTTAGCTCTGTAAACACAATGGGTCCACTCCAAACCTGTTTTAAAGACAGATTTAAATAAAACTTCACTTGCTAAGATTAATTCAAGAAAATTCCAAAAGAAAAGCCAAAATTTTAATGTAACAAAATTGCACCTTACAATTACCTCAGACATTTTACCTTACCTGATCATGATCTACAGTCATTAGCCTATCATTAACAACAATGTCTTCTAGATAAGAAATGCTCAGTTTCCTTCCTTCCAAAGTTCTGTTTAAGTCACGAAGACATTCAAGTAATGTATCTCCTTGTCCTTCTGTAGTACCTAATAAAAAAAAAAACTGGCAATTCTAGTAAAAGTATTTTAAAGTTATATTAAGAAAAACATGTGCAGCATTAACCTAATGTTATTACCACAAGACTTCTTGTTACTCAGAGCAGACCAACACCCAACAAAAACTAATCCCCATTAAATACTACAATGAAATTTTACTGCAACATTAAACAACACAGTAGTGTCCTTTTCAGTTATTCTGAAATTGGCCACTTGAAACACAGTTCCCATAATCTGACTGGTAAAAAAACAAAAACTGTAAAAAAATAAGTATTAGTACCACAACAAAATCTTTATGGAACACTTGCCTACTAATGCATGAAAACTTGGTATGTTGTCCATGACTTTTCTTACACAATTTCATACACTTTTGGACAGATTCCATCAAGTAGAAATCCACCATTTAAAGGGATTGGAATTTCTCCCTCACCAAACTTTGGAAGAGTTGCTAGTGATAACATGAAAGTGATTTGTCAGTGAACAAAAATTTTCCACTCATTTCAACCCCATTCTCTATGAGCATTAACATAAGAATGCCGTTTCTGTTTCTGGGTCTCAGTTAAGTACAGCTTCTTTGTCGCACACCTTAAATCCAAGCTGCTTATTCAAATAATACTTAATGGTAATGAACCGAGCACCCACTCTTCACGATGTTAAAGGTCCTAACTGAGCACCTACAAGAGAGTTCACGATTTCTCTCCTTAAGCTGCCTGGTCTTGTTTTGTTCAATCCCACTATGATGTTAAAGGTCCTAGAGGATATCAAAACTTTCCTCCCCCATCTTGTTTGTATGTTGATACATCACTTCCTCCTCCCTCCCAGTACTACTAGAGAAGGTCCTGTATTGCCCAAGGCTTCACACCAGTCTGTTGGCTAATTTCACCAGTCTTTAAACCTAATTTGTAGCACTCAATATATACCATGTCATGTGATGTAAAGTATAAGGCCTTGACAAGTAAGATTTATGAGAAATCTTACCATCTGACAACTATTGGGCTAAATTTCAGAGTGAAGGTCATTCCTGCATTCTGCTTGGAGACTGATCTCCCACCCAGATCCCCCTTCCCTCTTTTCCTTGACATTTTCCCTATTGCATGAGTGAAAAGGGCTCATTTGCCAGTTAGTAAATTTCTCTGGTCTTTTTTTTTTTCTATGCAGCTTTGAACCTTGCTGATACACAATTGTAGACTTAGGTCCAAACAGGAAAAACCTGATAGTGAACACTGATTGGTAATTTTCCCCCTTTCCCTCACCCCAACATCCCTACATTTCCCTTATTGTGTGGGACGAGAGGGCTCGGTTGTCATTTAGTCAATTAACTCCAGGCTTATTTTTTTCCCATGGATTTTCAAAGCATTCTGAAGCACAAATATATAGATATGGCATATCATCAATCCTGGGCTCTGCCAAAAATTGACAGGATCAGTCCCAAAGTTATCAAATTATGTAAGAAAAGTTATGAAGAACATACCAAATACTATATTGTTGCATTAATAGGGTAGGGTTCCTTGAAAGTTTTATAGCTCTAGTACAGATACTTTTTTTTAACACTTTTTGGCCTGCAATTGCACCCAAACTGCAAAGTCAAATTACAGGTACTGTAAAATTACCACTTTTTGTAAAGAGTGGCAAATTTAATTCAGATATGTCCAAAAAAATGAACACCATTCAAAAGTTTTCCAAACTATGGAGACGCCTTCCAATTAATGTGTATAAATTAAATTACTGCCAATATACTTGAGAAACTAGTCCTGGCACAACCCACCTAAAATGGGTCAGCCAAGGAAAATCCTAAATATCTTAATTACAGAAATTCAATGCAGCAGCAAATTTAGAGTAAACATGGCTTAACAATATAGAATGTTTGTTTGACCAGCTAGTTGAGTAACAGCTTGATATGAAAAATCACCCCTCATACAAATCTGGATTCTTACCAAGTGCACACGCAGCACCTTCACTAGACTCACATCGATTAGAGACTTTTTATTTCACATTCTAGGAATACCACATTGATTAGACAATTGCTTTATTTCACCTTCTAGGAATTCCACAACTGTTGCCAAGACTACAACCCTTTTAACTTTCTCAACCCTTAGGATGAGACTTCTGTAGGATGTCCTCCAAGACGGAGCTTATAGTTTTTTATATCTGCAAACTATAGCAAAAATTTACCAATAAACTCACTTTCCATTCCATAAACCACAGTCAGGATAACATGTACTTGAGGACCAACCAAGGAATACGATACCATTGTGGTTTCACACAATTTATTCACCAAAATATCACCAGTAGCAGTCATGCATGAATAAAGGTAAAATGAACTCTCACAATTACAATTTAAGGAAATCATAAAAATTATACAAGAGCATAATTAAATACTGTACGCACTCAGACAACTGGAATGAAATATACCTAAGTCTCTCACAGAATGAGAACTTCAGTATAGTAAATCTCCAATAGAAGTTTACTCAGGGGTAATGAGAATGAGATTCCATCATGAATCATGAAGTCATTTTACTTTCACCGAGGACATTATCCCAACTACAGACTTCACACATGCAATAAGAATGCACATAATCACTAGATTTTCACTGATGCCATGGAATGAACCATTCAATACAATGTTCAACACAGATCAGTTTAAGTTACTACTACAGGAGAGGACTTTACACTTTTCATAAGAAGTTGAATGCCTCCATGAACTTCTGAAAAAGGCAAGGCAGGAACAGGATGAGTCCAAGAATTAATATACTTTACTAGATGACTATAAAAACCCAAGTTAAGTTTTAGACCCACTGACAAGCATCAGTTGGTATGAGACTGCCAACAGGGCTGGTAACTCACTCAGGTAGGGCCAGCAAAGAACCCTGTCTCGAGGGTCCTTGACTCTCAGATTAAATAATTCTAAGCAAATTTTGCACCACTTCAGCTTACTCCCTAGCAGGAGTAGTTGGCTTTTATGATTGGTTTTTATGAGAGTTTCCTTGTGTTTCTAATGCTCAAAGAATGGCTCGCTTCATTATTTGTTTTGGCATATGCTATACGACTATTGCCCTTCTTGGGAGTGAAAATCGAGAGCTAGGGAGGAAGAAAACCTAGCAGCTGCACTAAGAAATAATTGTTACAAGAGGGTGGAAAGTAAATAGTAAATATGAACAGAGGTACCTTAAAAGGAATGAAAAGGGTTGAAGAGAGGGGTTGAAGGGAAAGAACCTTAGGTAATGTCTGCAGAGCACCGCATGAAAAGCATTGATAGCACTACACCCCTGTTAAGAAATACCCCTGTTTACTCCAACCCACCCTATCCAGGCTTGGGACATAAAAGGCATTGTCACTGCTAAGAATATATAACTTAAAATTCTGGAGGCCATTCGCCAAGAGAAATTCCTCATGCACTTTCACACCAGCCCCCAATAAAAAAATTCTGCAAAACTTCATTGACCATATCCATCCTCCACTTTTTTTTCTAGAAGCAAAGTCAAAGGAAATCCCTGATCCCAATACCATATAGCATCCCTCAATTTCAACATTGTTCCTCCCCCTCCCTGGCTCTAATATTCTTTGTTCCCATTTAATCCTGAATCTGCAGACCCACACCACTTCATTCTTACCCCCCTCTCTGGAATATTCCTGAAGCTCAGTAAAAGGAAATCTGATCCCTAATCCATCCCTCAATTTCCTGCAAAATTAAAACTAATCTGCTCTTTAACACTGAGAAATATAAATACTTACCGATTAATAAAATTTACAACCACATGCAGACACGAGGAGCCTTTTACTAGAGTACAAGGCTAGCTTTGATAGTGATGTCTCATCACATCAGGCCTACATGTCTCATATCCACTTAAATCAGCCAAAAATTTAGATTAATTTCTGGCCTACATCCACTAACATGCAGCATACTAGCAAAAATCTCAATTATGGCAATATTAGCCTAAGAGCTCAATTATATAAATTTAAACTGCTTATTCTTTCATCAGTTTGTATTTACTTAAGACTCACTTTCATTAAAAATAATTTTTTACAAGTCTATACCGTATTCACCAGAAAAAAAAAGGCATGGTAATGCGATTTTCTTAAAACGCCATTACAGGTACTATAATGCACGACAAGCATTTTGTAGCGGCCTTTATCTGAAGGTAGCAATGGATAATCTAAATATACAGTTTGGCATTAACATATTTCAGTTAACTAATGGAACCATATTATACCAATCAGAGGCAGAGCCTTGATGGTGTCAACAGCACACTGGCAATAAATTGTTATCCTCTTCACATCTGCTAAACTCCAAAGAAAAACCTAGTCATGTGAGAATTCAGGAATGTGCATAATACTGATTAAGCTAAAATTGAGGCCAAATTAATATGCCAACTCCTGAAGTTGAAAATTGAAGGGGTAAACTTGCAAGTCTCCCTCTACAAGAGGACAAGCATCAACTGCTAAATTACTTACAATATATTCACCTCCCTCCAGAAAAACCATGTCGAAATACATCAAGAAATTTGTCATCTGTTGGTGAAATTTTTTTCATTTTTGACTATTCCACAAGGAAGTCCAAATGGTTTGCTTGTTCAATGACACTACCTAATACCAATTTAGCTTCTACACTAGAATTTTGGCATTACAATTTGATCTTGTATATCATTGTAACCTAACATTTTACTGGTTAAACATAAGCAAATGTCAATGCAACACCCACATAACCCAGCAAAAAAAAAAAAAAAAAGATAAAACAAAGCTTTTCCTTTCTTCATATCCCTGCCCCTCGCAGGTCCAATATCCCATACGTTTAAATCCAAAACCCTGAGAGTTCTGGCATTTAGCACCAGTACATTAACTTTCTTCCCTGCCTGCTGCCCTGACATTAAGTCATGCCAATTTCCCTTAACCCATTAACGCCTGACCTACTATATATAGTAGTACAATTGCTAGGACAAATTACACCCCAATTTTTTATTTTTTTCTTATTGTTTTGCATATTCCTGAGTTCTTTTCAATCTAATCAATAATATAAACAGGAGTTTTTCTTTGAAGTATCCATATTTTTCTATTTTTTGACAAAATACCAAAGATATGTAGAATGTTTTTATATATTCACATTTTTTATTTGAGCTCATGGTTACATAAGTTCATTAAACATCTTTATACTGATACATATCATGACGCTGAAAACCATGAATCAATTCATATATCAGAAATTGAGATAGCAATTGAAGCATAAATATTACAGGCTATTTTTCATTACCTACTATATATAGTAGGTCAGGCAGATATGAAGACAAAATATGGAACGGACAGGAAAAATCTTAGAAAAGTATCACCCTAAAGCAAATTGGTTGTTTCTTCATTAGAATAAACTGCTTGTTCGCTATTTTCTGGTCCTTGGATGCATACCTCGTTGCTGGTGAAGTGACTTTCCAGCTAACAATGCCTCGGTAGTTTCAAACTTTCAGTTCCCTGTTACTATCTCAGCAGAATGGACCAGCGTAAGAAGTAAGTTATTTTGTTTTTCATGTGTCTAAAAAGTTCATTATATATGAGTAAATATTTTTCGGTTGTCCTATATTACCAGTGAATTTTCAGCTTACATGATATAAGACAAAAACTCTCTCTCTCTCTCTCTCTCTCTCTCTCTCTCTCTCTCTCTCTCTCTCTCTCTCTCTCTCTCTCTCTCTCTCTCTCTCTCTCTTCTTCTTTTCTTTCTCTTTCTTTCTCTTCTCTCTCTCTCTCTCTCTCTCTCTTCTCTCTCTCTCTCTCTCTCTCTCTCTCTTCTTTTTTCTTTCTCTTTATTCCTCTGTTCTTTGTTCTTTTAAAATTCTAATTTTTCTTTTCAGAAATTTGAATCTACAGGAAATACTGGACATTTTAGATGAAGAGGAAAAGGATCCTGTTGCAATTTTTATTACTCCTCCCGAAGTCAGAGAGGATTCTGATGAAGACTCGGCGGAAGAAGATGAGGGTGGCTTAGCTGACAATCTAAATTCCAATCAACTAAGAGCCTCTGCTGAAGCAGTCTTTCATGATGGGAGAGTCTTAGGTGAAGATGATGATGAAGTGGAAAACAGTAATGTCAATTGTGCAGAGGAGCAGCAAGAATCAAAGAAAAGGAAAACAAGCCAAAAGATGTCTCTAGAATATAACTGGAAAAAAACAAGTAATATTCGATTTTCAGTCAATCAAACACAGTATGATAAACCGCCACCTGCCATAGATTTGAAGGGAAAGTCACCTGTGGAGAAATTTGAATATTTCTTTGATGAAGATATAATGAACATGATTGCCAAGGAATCTTGCAGGTATGCTTGCGAGAAAAATGCACAGTTTACCATCTCTGTTTCGGAACTGCGAGTGGCCTTTGGCATTCTCATACTCTCAGGATACCACACATTACCAAGTCGCCGCTTATACTGGTCTTTGGATGCTGATGTTGGAGTCGAACTCGTTGCTAAGGCAATGTCACGTGATAGATTTGAAGAAATATTACGGTTTCTGCATTTCACTGATAATCAGGCACTAAACAAGGATGACAAACTGGCAAAAATCCGACCTCTAATGAACCATTTGAACACAAAATTTGCCATGGCTTACCCTATGGATCAACATATAGCACTTGATGAAGCAATGATAGAATATTTTGGTAGGCATGGATGCAAACAGTGCATTCGGAATAAACCTGTGAGATTTGGATTTAAAGCTTGGTGCCTAAATTCGCCACTTGGATATTTAGCTACGTTTGATGTATACCAAGGGACAGCCTTCGGGTTGAATCGTCACTATGAAGAAAGGTTTGGAAAAGGTGGGGGCACTTTGATGATTTTATTCGAAAAACTACCAAGTCATATCAAAGATATACCAGTGAGGTTTTACTTCGACAACTACTTCACAAGTTTACCTTTAGTAAATCACCTACGAGAGATAAACTATGGAGCAACTGGAACAATAAGGGACAACAGAATTCCGAAGACTTGTCCTATAAACTCCACAAACGAAATGAAGAAGGTTCCTCGAGGAGATACGGATGTTGTTGTGGATAGTATTCACAAGATCTTGTTGGTACGCTGGAAGGATAATGCAGTAGTTTCAGTGGTATCAAATATTTCTCCTGTTTATCCTCTGGAAAGTGTATCTCGATGGTCAGCAAAGGACAAAAAGAAAATTAGTGTAAGTCGACCTTATCTCATCGGGGATTACAACAGGCACATGGGTGGCACTGATAGGATGGACCAAAACATCAATTGTTACCGTATATCCATTAGAATGAAAAAGTGGTGGTGGCCTATATTTTCTTGGGTGATTGATGCAACGATTCAGAACTGCTGGCTTCTGCATCGTGTTGATGAAAGCAACCTTCCACTGTTGTCATTCAAGCGCTAAATTGCAAGGACATACCTTCAGCAGGCAGAACCACGTTTGGGAATAGACCGGCCAAAACAGTCATCTCGGGTTATTCCAGATGTACGTTATGACAATATTGGTCACCTCGTCGAACCCCTTGGAAAACAGGCCTGGAAATGTGCTCTATCTTCTTGCAAATCTCGTCCTTCGCAAGGGTGTATGAAGTGTGGAGTTCCATTGTGTGTGAAATGCTTTGTTGAGTATCATCGTCGTGCTCTTTAGAACACTGCTAATTATAGTATCTGGTTTGTTATTGTGTGATATCACGGAATTTATCTCAAAATTTAAGTAAGAATGAAGTTTCTCTAAAGCATGAACCAGTTTTATTTCTATTTTATTCTACAATATCACAATTTTCTGTTAAACATTTCACTTGTAGAAGTAAGAATTATTATCCATTTCACATATTCAAATACTGTCAGCACGTGCAAAAGTAACAGGGCTTACAAATGCAACAAATTTTAGCAGTAAACTGCAATATTTCTTTGTATTATTCCGTAATAAACGCATTAATATTGAGTGTCTTGTTTCTAATACATCCTCCTAGTAATGAAAAATACCAATAAAATTTTATTATAGAAAATAGTCTCCTCAATAAAAATGTGTACCCTTTATCTGCCTAACCTACTATATATAGTAGGTCCTATATATGGACAAATACCATGAAAAATCATCAAATATATGATAATACCATATAAATATACATATTAAACTTAAATAATAAAACAAATTAAGAAAAAAAAAATTCAGGCAGTAATGGGTTAAGGCATGTCTACCATCTGGTGTCCTCAGCAGTAAAATTTCTTTCATTGCTTTTAAAACGCTAATTTCAAGAACTCAACTTGCCTTTCCTTGCACTATAGTTTAATTGTCAACTGCCAACTTTCAGCAAAAAAGAATTGCCTGCAAAAAAACTGTCCTAATCCATTTCCACATTACAGCACCAATGTATAGACATCCTAGCCTCTCGAGTAAACTACCCAGGATTTTGGTAAACCATTAGAAATACACTAACTACAGATACATCCACAAAAATACTCACCAAAATCCACTTCACGAAAAGTCAGTATTCTCCTTTCAAGCCTATTCACATCACTGACACAGATGTAGTAGACGTAGTAAGTTTGGTCTGTTACTATTCCACGAATACTTAAAACAGATGAACAACTAGTAACCACAGAGAGGGTTTCAAAGTAATGGCCTGTGAAGTCATCAGCATACACAGTAATGACACCCTGTAACATGGAAAATTTTATTTTTATGACAATTTCCAACTAAATTACAAATTTTGAAGAACAAACATATCATAATCTTACCCTGTCAGCAACAAATATAACAGTTTCAAGATTCCTCAGAGTGATGAAACCAACGGAAGCCAATGGAGACAGCAAACCAGTATGCAGCACCTGCCATTCAACTAGCTGTGAGTCTGAAATTTAAAATTTCTTTATCAGATTAAATTAAATACTTTTATCCAACATTAAACACTACAGCTCCAATGGAAGGTTGAACAATCACAAGAGCCTCAATGTAGTTTGAGAAGGGGTACATAAGGAAAATTACCAATGGTGAGGCCTAGCTTAGATCAAATAAGTTCTAAGACTAAGTTACACTGCTCAATGACTGCTACCCATAAGATTTATTAAACTCTGAAGTTACCACTACATTCTTTTAAATCAGGCAAAAATGCACCGAAATCATGGACAGCAACCTTGACTATGGTTGGTTGAATGTAACATGTCCAAATACAGGTAGTCTCCGGGTTATGGCAGCTCCGACTTACGGCATTCTGTACTTAGGGTGCTTTTTCACATATATTTATAAATAAAAAAAGGTGCCGAGTTACGGCTGATGTGCCAAAGTCATGGTGCCTTATCTACGATTATGGCCACGTAGCTGTAGGTGCTGTAATGTGGTGAGAAAGCCAGTTTAGGGTTCACTATAAGGAGGGGAGAAAACCAGTGTAAGGTCCACTATCAGTAGTTCTCTATAAGGATGGGAGAAAACCAGTTTATTTTTATAAAAATTTTTAATACGATGTTCTGAAGTGCAGAGTTTTAAGACTTACAGCACGTCGCTGGAATGGAACCCCCACCATAACCCGGGGACTGCCTGTAGCATAGTTTACTTTTTAAGTACTTTGTGGTCCATTTGTAAACACAAGTAGCCAAAATTTCTCCATCTAATTACCTTATGCCTGTTAAGAATGGTACCAAGATCAGAGACAAATACTGTAATGTGTTTAAGAGCCCAAAACTAAATAGTACAGCCACTTAAGTCATCTGAAATAGGTTTTTGATACACAGTATTTCATACCAGGATAAGTATTTGCCGTAAATTCATTACAAATTGGAACCATCACAAAATCAACTAAAATGTAAAAACCAACATTTTCTCAAGTCTATACAGTGGCCCCTACCACCCCCTCCAATTTAATGCATTTCACTATTCTGCATTTATTTTGTTGCGGATCTTTGTGGAACACATTCACTTGTCTGCGTGGGAAATTTCACTAGTTTACAGATTTGCCTTTGGGCTGTATCTCTAAAATTATCACTTAATTCGCTTATTTTCGTAGAGCAACACACACAGAGAGAGAGAGAGAGAGAGAGAGAGAGAGAGAGAGAGAGAGAGAGAGAGAGGGGGGGGGCAAAGAATTTTATAAATTTATGGGAGACAGCGAGGACTAACCAAGTTTGTATGATAAATGATTTACCTAGTAAGCATTAATTTTCAAATTAATATTTTGCTGAATAAAATGGCTGCACTTTGCAAATTGATTTTACACCGAGTTTTCTCATTGCTTCTAATAATTCGCTTTTCCTACACATCAATATTAGTCAATAATTGTCCAATGTTCATATTTCGATGGATGAAACAACATATTTCTTACAGCAGAATTATTTTAAAGCAATACAGAAGGGCACTCATGGCAGTATATATAAGGGTGTCTCAGATCAGGTCCATTTTTCATTGGCTGCCAGAGTCTCCTCGGGTCAAGCCTCCTCGGGTCAAGCCTCCTCGGGTCAAGCCTCCTCGGGTCAAGCCTCCTCGGGTCAAGCCTCCTCGGGTCAAGCCTCCTCGGGTCAAGCCTCCTCGGGTCAAGCCTCCTCGGGTCAAGCCTCCTCGGGTCAAGCCTCCTCGGGTCAAGCCTCCTCGGGTCAAGCCTCCTCGGGTCAAGCCTCCTCGGGTCAAGCCTCCTCGGGTCAAGCCTCCCGGTCAAGCCTCCCGGGTCAAGCCTCCTCGGTCAAGCCTCCTCGGGTCAAGCCTCCTCGGGTCAAGCCTCCTCGGGTCAAGCCTCCTCTCGCACAGTGATGGTCGTATGCGCTCTTGCATGCGTGAGCTGGAGTGCACGTTAATGAGTATTATTCGGAGGGTTGCTGCCTGCAGATGGACATTCCTGATTGGTTCACTCATCTGGGATGCCAGTAGGTACTGGCCTTTGCACCGATGTCAGGAGGAGGAAGGTCTCCTGTGTGGTATTGAGGCTCAGCTTCTCTCCCCCAATGTGTAGGGCTTCCAGGTGGTGTAGGAGGCGATGGTCGGTCACTTGATCTATCATCTCTATGTTAGGGATAATGCCATTCTTTTTTAGTCTCAGGTTATGGGCAGTCCTAGCGTGATTAAATATGGCACCCTCCTGGGTACGACAGGAGATCCTCTTGGAGAAGTGCATGGTAGTCATACCGATTTAAGAGCCGAGGCACTCTCAGACAGCGCATTTTTATCGGTGTACTACAGTTTTTTTCTTCATGGGATCCTGCTTGAAGTGGACTGGGCTATTTCTCATCACCAGGTTTCAGTTACCGGCTGTAATGCTTTAAAAATAAATAACTTTTGCTGTAAGAAATAAGATTTTTCATCCATTGAAATATGAACACTGGACAATTACGGACTAATACTGATATGCAGAAAAAGCAAATTAGAAGAACTGAGAAAACTCAGGATAAAATTTGCAAAATGCAGCAAAATGCAGCCATTTTATTCAACAAAACTTGCCTCAAAGAGAGCCTTCTTCCTTAACTATAATATATATATATATATAATACCAATAACAATAATAATAAATACTGTAATTGAAAAATCAATGCATCTCTATAGTAAATTGTGAAAATTTAAACAAATACATATTCCAGATCTTTTCCAAAGCTCTGACATGAGGGGGAGGTTGGACCTGTCATGTGTCAAATATCTGACTGTGACCCTTGCGATCAGATATTTGACATATGACAGGTCCAACCTTCCCCTCCTCTCACATGAGAGCTTTGGAGAAGACTGGGAATATGTATTTAAAATTTCACAATTTATAGATATTTTTTATCATTATCATCATTATCATTATCATCATTATTACCATTATCACCATTCTGCCCACTTGGTGGTTAAAGTAGCTATGAATGATACCGGAAAAAAAAAATTCTTGCAAATATATTTTTAAGGGTAAAATGTTTAAGATGACATATTTCAAAGATTAATAACTTAGTGTAAATATTTTTTTTATCGTAAATGTATTGTACATAATCATGAAAATACTAATATGACCTAATTAACAAACCTACCAGTGTTTGGATCTACATACATGTCCAGTTGATCTAAACTACCCACATATTTTAGATATGCTCTACAAAGTAGTACTATCCTAAAATATGCACCTGTACAGCAAATATTTCAAAATCTTATGACAAATACTGTTTATGTAAAATATATGCCCAGTGCATTACATACGAACAGAACGAAACGCTGAGTTACAAAGGCCAAAGAAAACATGCATGTCTGAATGACAGGGATATGTAAGAGTAACAGTTGTAGGCTTAACTTAATTTTGCAACATGACTTTGAAACTATATTAGGGTGTTATGGGATGATAGTTTGAGGTATATTTTTATTTGAACTATCAAGTTTGGCAATGAACAGTTAAAATATCCATTTATAAGCATTTTAAGGACGTATATAGCCTATTTATGAGCACCAGTAGTAGGAGAGTACTGTAATTTAAAGATACTTTGGGTGTTTTGGGATGATTTGGGGTGTATTTTTCTTTGAAATTGTTTTAGTATGATAATTTAAGGTACATTTGTCTGAACCATCAAATTACTCAGTGAAATGTTAAAACAGTCAGTTATAAGCATTTTAGTTTAAGGGGCACAAGGTATTTGGCAATTATAAGCAATTTTAAGGGGGATTTTTGCATTTCCACAGATTTTGCATTTCTGTGGTAGGTTCTGGAACCTATTCTCATAAAAATGGAGGAGCACTGTACCGTACTTAAAACTCTGAACTGATAAAAAGGACTGTGAGGAAATTTATGGGGAAGTAAAATGATCCATCTTACAGCAGAAGATCTTCAATACTTTCCTTGCGGTAGTTCCATAGTTTTAGAGATTTTTCAAAAATAGCAGTACTGCATTACTTGGGTTGTCCTTTTAAGCTTACACCTACAAAAAATTACTGCAGCTCTCTGTAGGTGCACAAACTGAAAATTCAGTGACATTGACCACCAAGGTTTTCACAACTGTCACGAACAATTGCACATAATTTAAAATGTATGCTTTGAATCAAAATAGCTGTATTTTTTATAATTCATCTTGATATTTAGCAGGCTATAGCACAAGTGTTAAAAAAACGTAGGTATATGCTGTTATTAGCCTTGTGCCTATGTAGGCTATTATGGTTAACCAAATTTACAAAGCATTCATTTTTTTTTGTCTCCCTAATTTATATACCCCTTAATACAGCACTCTTACTATTTGTATGCATACCTCTAAACTGAATGACAATCATTGGCATTTACGTTTATCTCTTCGCAAAGAGAGAATTTTTAATTAATAATTAATACATAGTCCTTAGTTTTTAAACAAGCCTGAGATATTGAAGGCTAATTTGTTCTCTTAAAGTATTTCACAACTAGTGTAAATTCACAAGACAGTAAATTTGCAAGAGATTTCATTGCCAGTTTCGCTTCCTAAAGTAAAAGAAACATTATATAATATATATCTGTATTTTTAAAAGAGCTTCCATTTGGATAACCAGAAACTCATGAAATTTAACAATGCTTTTCAGACTTATTTTCAACCCATCATCAAGTGTATTGTCTGATCACAAAAAAAAATTTAGTAAGTGTTAGGTCAATTTTGGACAACTTAGATTACTCAGGCATACAGTTTCATTCCAGAACAATTATGCATATATTTAATACTAACTACATCAGGCAGGACCTATTTCAGACTAACTAGCAGCAGTGGCCAGCATCATTTCACACTTGCACACCACAATATTGTATCTTAATGCAGTAATGCAGTGTCCTATACAAATTTTCCAGTTCGTGTACAAAATGTGCATCACATTACAGTAAACTGTGCACTTACTGTATGCTCAAAAATTGTTTCCAAAGGAATTTGCATGCTTTCCTGTTAAGATTTTAATTTTAAGAGAGAGAGAGAGAGAGAGAGAGAGAGAGAGAGAGAGAGAGAGAGAGAGAGAGAGAGAGAGAGAGAGAGTATATCTCTTTTCTACAGCACAAGATCTTGCCTTGATATCAAAATACGAATGATGCATTAAATACACTACTTCATGTAAATCAAGTTACCAAACTAGGGCAGAGGAGCCAACTACTACTAATAACTGACACTTACTATCCCACCAGTAGACTGTTGCCCGACTGCCATCACTCCTAACAATGACATAATTCTTCAAGTCATGAGCATCAACGTAAGTCACCACTTGAAGAACTCTAGTCTCTGCGAGCTGCTGAACTAATGTTAGGGTGTCTGCTATGGGGTCTAGTTCATAAATGTGTGTTCCTTTCTGAAATATTAAAATGGAATTTGCTCACAAAAGTAAAAATTAATCTAAACCTAAGTATCTGAAACTGGTAAAGAAATTTCTCATGAGCTATAGGTCACTAATTCAGTACAAAATTTTAGGAACCCAAAATTAAGAAAATAAACTGGTGCATTAGGTGTATACTAACAATTCTGGTGCACATTGAGTTACAGTTTCAGTTGAAAAAGTGATACTTAGTCAAATGTGAAACTACGTTGACCTTTGCATAGAATTTCTAGTATAGTACTGTACGAGAACTACTGCTCCATCAGCAGCCTTGCATACAAGGGATTAGGTGCATCACATGCAATCATTCCCAGCTGAAACAAACGGGAGGGCTTAGTCTAAGCAGGTTCTCACTCCATGCACATCCCTGATAAACTTATTTTTGTAATTCCAGTACAAATACTTGAAGTCATCCTGGCCCCTAAGGTGGTTAGAGATGCCAGCAAAACAAAGACCACTATTGAGATTTAAAATCAATAGAATAACATGTTGCTAAAGGAGTGAAAGCTATTGCCAAACAAAGACCTCATACAACTGAAGAAAAAAAGTGAAAAAGTTACCTTGTGATAAATGTTTGAGACCATCATTTGTGATAAGGCATAAGTGCAGGCTGATCTCTTTATAAGCACCCACTGCACAAGTGCTGATGCAGGAAACTCTGTTCAAAGCCAGTCATAGGTGGCGTGAGAAATTAAAGAATTGCCATGCATTGTAGCGAGGTATAAGGCCACTGCCATTTCTGACAAAGCTCCCAAAAAGTACTCTCAAGAGTTAAAGGATTGTCAAGGCTGAAGGTTGGTCCCTGAAGTGTTAAGTATGAGGGGACAGGCCTATTTTGGAAAAAAAAATCACCCAAGAGGCCAATTCACTGCCAGAGCATAAAACAATGAAAGACAAGCTGACTTTTGCTCAGTGTACAAATGGGCAACTTTAAACTGAAGCCATTGCTTGTCTACCACTCAAGAGAACAGAGGGCTTTAAAAAAAATAATGTCATCAAACAAAAGTGAAGAGCTAATAGTAAAGCTTTGGTAACCAGACAATTACCTGTTGAGTGGGTGAATGAAGTGGTTGGCCCTAGTGTCAAATACCTCTAAGAGAACCAGTTGGCTCTTAAGGCCCTTCTGTGCTACTGCTCCTGCACTTCCTCCAGGCTTTGAGGTAGAGTTGTATGAGGAATTCTGCTTCATAAGACAAGCTTTTGCCCTAAGACATTACTCGTCTCATCCTTGATATGGAGGATAATTTGGGATAGCAAATTAGCTAGCATCTTTGAATGCTTGTTGTAACACCTGGTGTGGGAGCAACAGCAGACAGATACTCCCTCTGGTCATGGCTCCTCTCTACCAGTAGCGGCGTGGCGCTAGAGCAAAGGGTCGCCTCTCCTGAGTGGGTGCTTTGCAACGTAGGTGGTCAATCACAGGTTGCCAAAGCTAACAATCTCAAAGGGTCACAAATATGTGGATCTGCCCTTGCCCTGGGCACAGTACAATAGAACAACAAAGACCAGATAAAATTAACCTACACCACACGACATTTTAGCCAAAACCATAAAATTCAAGGAGAGTGGATAGAGGAAAGGGGAAGGCGTTCCTCCTATCCTTCATCCCCAAGTACCATGCCAGCTGCAAAGAACGAACCTAAAGTATTGCATTTTTCATACACTGTTTCAACGTTCTGTTAGTAAAACATGGCAACCACTGACTTGCACCTCCAAAATGTTGTTTGCAAAATTGAAGAGAGACAGGTAACATTAAAAAGCCAAAGACATCGCCACAGCTCTTATTTCATGAGCCTTTACTTTGCACAAAGGTAGTAAATAGTCTTCTAACTCCTGAATGTGCTTCCGAAATCACAGATCTTAAAAAAAAATGATAGTGCATTCTTGGACAAAGGACGGCTGGGGTTTTAACAGAACACCAAAGACTAGGGGCTGATCCTCTAAGGTTTTTGGTTCTCTCAATGTATACTCTTAGAGCTCTTACCAGGCAGAGGACATTCTCTTGATCGGATGGGCCTAGTACTTTTGAGAGGCTACTGATAGAAAAGGAGCGAGGCCAAGGGTTAGCCGGGTCCTCATATATGGCCAAAAATCCAAAATTAGCGAGTATACTGCATTGCCTTGTGAGAAACCTATCCTTTTATCAATGGCATGAAGCTCACTGGCTCTCTTGGCTGTAGCCAGTGCCACCAAGAATGTCTTCTTCGTAAGATTCCTAAGGGACAACAACTCCAAAGGTTCAAACAATGGTCCTGAAAGCCAGTTGAGGACCACATCCAAGTTCCAAGCGACTCTTGAGGGTTTAACTTGCTTACTAGTATTCAAATGTTTGATTAAATCACTGATGTCTTGGTTTGAAGACAGGTCTAGTCCTTTATGTTTGAATACTGAACTCAGCATCACTCTGCAACCCTTAACGGTAGATGTTGCGAGTCCTTTCAATGCTCCGAGATAAAGAAAATCTTCGATCTGGGTTACAGATGTTTGAGAAGAGGAAATATTTCGCTCTCGGCACCACTTCCTAAAAACTGCCCACTTGGATTGGTAGACTGCAGAGGAAGACTGTCACCTGCACTTAACAATAGCCTCTACAGCCTTTCTTGAAATCCTTTTGCTCTGACAAGCTCCCTGACAGCCTGAAGCCTGTCAGAGCGAGAGTGGATAACCCTTGATGGTGTTGGAGAAAGTGCGGCTGACTGAGAAGACTTCTCCTCTGAGGAAGTAGCCTTGGGAAGTCTGTCAAAAGGCTCAACAGATCGGGGGAACCTCTCTGTGTGGCTAAAAGGGAGCAACTAGTGTCACTGACATGTTATAGTGTGAATTGAACTTCAACACTTCCCTCACCATGCTGAAGGGAGGGAAGGCATGAAGGTCGAGGTTCGACCAGTCCTGCAACATGGCGCCCTGTTGCCCATGCTTGTGGGTCCGGAGCTGGGGAGCAACACAAAGGAAGACTATTGTTCCTTGACGTCGCGAACAGGTCTATCGACAGCTTTCCCCACAGCTCCCACAGGTCAGTGCACACCTGTGGATTGAGTGTCCGTTCCGTCGGTAGGACCTGTTTGCCACGACTCAATTTGTCCGCAAGGACGTTCATCTTGACCTGAATGAAGAGAGTAACTAATTGGGTCTTGTTGCTCTTTGCCCAAAGAAGAAAAGTCTTTGTCACTTCGTAGAGAGTAAAAGAATGGATCCCTCGATTCTTGATATAAGCTAGGGCGGTCATGCTGTCTGAATGAACTGCTACTGTCTTGTGGAAGGTTAGCATTGCAAAGTGTTGAAGTGCCAGATGAACCGCTTTTAGTTCCTTCATGTTTATGTGGAGGTTTCTTTCGGAAGGAGACCATGTTCCTGACACCTACATGGAAATGGGAGAAAAAGCTGTCACAGGCATTGAAGGGCTAGGCATAACATCACTATCATCCCTTGAAGAATGCCCTACACTAGCGGAAGCCTTTGCTTCGGCCCTAGCCGTAGCTTTCCTAATTCGGTCTCGTTTCAATTTGTCTAAGTGTGTCTGTAAAGTCTTCTTTGCTCTTCTCCCAGTCTTTACATTTGTCACATTTCAGTTCAGGAGAACAAATTTGTTCCCTACAAGTACAACATATGGTATGAGAGTCATATTTTGCCGATGTGAGTCTAGTTTTGCAGCCTTTGCTGCAGTACCTAATGCTAGACAAACTAGAGTCCGACATAATGGTCAAAATTCCAAATAAGTCACAATCAAAGAAGTATCCAAAATTCTAGCTATGCTAGATAGCTACGCTACCAAAAATCAAAGTACTTCACCAAAAACTATCTCCGACCATCCGGTGAAAACGAAACAAGAGCTGTTAATAACTGTTGTTCAGTCATTAACCGGCAGAAACAAATTGAGCTCCTTAGCTACGTTGTACATATACTTCCCCGATAGAGAGTGGGGCAGCATACCTACACCCAAAACAAAAGAGCGCTACCGCGAATTCGAATTTTGAGCCGTTGCTCAAAGTAGAAACTGTAGCTATGTAATTATTGGTAAGTTACTTATATAAAAATGATGGGTCTGGTGTCACTTTGAAACTAAACTACCCTTTAAAAAGTTACAAAATAATCTTAATGGAATGTCTATAAAGTTTGCCAAGGTCAAAATTTATATTCGTAAATTTATGAAAAAATATCTTATTGCTCTTCTTGCTGTCAAAATGACTTACTGCCAAAATGAATGGTAAATCTCCTTTTTAGAGATATGTTGACACTGCAGTTATCTATTAAAATATAAAAGAAAAAAGGCAGTTTATTTTGTATTGGTTTAGATGAAAATTCCTTTGAATAGCCACTACCTGTATGAGAGAGAGAGATGGGAAACCATTCTGCAGCACTTCAAACGTCCTCAAGACTAACCATCAATTCTTTTTACAGATTATATTAGTTAACATCTTAATTTGAGGGGTGCATTTGAATGTCATTACTTCACCACAACCTCAAAGGGTTAAGTAATCTTTAAAACTAGTTTTAATAGAAAAACTAATCATGCAAATAAAGTTAACACACTATCATTAATGTACTGTAAATAACTGGGAATACTCACAATATTGTTCATTCCAATAATTATAATATAGTCTCCACCTTCAGCAAATCCAGTTATTGAATGAACACCAGTACATTCCATTGTAAAGCGGTCACGGCGATCAAAATAACGCCCCATCAACATGTATATTCTGAAAAACAAGTAAAAAGTTACTACCTTCAAAATCATTTATCAATCATGTCATTCAATTCACAAAACTTAATCACTTACTCTGTTGTCCCAACAGAATCTGAAGGTGATGAACGATATCTCTCACCTACAACCAAGTACACAGTATCAGCAGCCTGGAACAGTTTTGCAAATATTAAACTATTAAAATTTTTCTTAAATTCGACACATTCAACTTGCAAAATTACACCACATTCAAAAATACACCCCCCTCTAGAGGCTATACAGTATATTAAAAACCCATGCCACTGAAATCCACAGTTTATCACAGTTTCCCATTCAAACCAATGTGGTATCCATATTAGACCAATACTTCCATTAAGTGGTCACAAAGCCTAGAACTCCTGTGCATAATTCTTACTTTTAGCTTCATAGATTCCTGATGAAAGTTAAATTTTGGAACTCTATAAAATATAACTGATTCCTGGCTATCTACAGGGTCCCCAGTTATTTAGCGTGGGTTCTGTTCCCGATGGCTTGATAACCAAAAATCGCAGATTGCCGGAAACTAACAAATATTGGCAATTAACAGCGCTGATAAGCAGGGATCTGCGCCTCTGTTAGGTGGATATCAGCACCGATCTTTGGTTATCAGCGCCCAAAATCCAGCTGTCATTGTCGCTACACAAGCACCACAAAACCGGATCGCCAATAACTGGGAACTGCCTGTATAGTATATGGTATATGCTAAGTAATTTTTGTATTTCTAAAAGTCAAATTGCTGTGAAAGGGTAAGTCCTTGCCTGAAACATGTGAAGAGCTCCAAGAACTCCTCTGAGAGGAATATTTTGTGGCTGTCTGACTTCGCCGGTTAAAAGGTTTACACAGACAATTGCTACCAACCTTGAATCAGAGGACCCAAGAGCAATCCACAATAACTCATGATCAACTGCAGCCTGAAAAATTAGTTATTTGTCAAGTCACCAGAATTTCCCTTTCAAACATTACAAGAGTTTTAAATTATAAACAAACTCATGAAAAATATTGTTAACCAGTCACTATAGCAAGAAAAGTGCCATAAATTACCAGAAAAAAAACAAACCAAAAGCATCTAGTAATGAAATTTTTAAGGGCAGGAGTACTAAACTAAAAAAAAGGCAATTTCTAAAAAATATTTTATAATAAACTACAAAAACTTTCAAAAGATTATCTCTCTCTTACAAGAGACATTCAAATTATAGAATCCACTGGGATCTAATTAAGACCAGAGTATTTTCTCCTAATGACAACCAATAGCATTATTTACAGTATACAATATAGCATTATTTATAGTATATAAGTCTGTAATTGATAAGCAAAAGAATTTTAGCAACGACAGCACTGTTTACAGCATACAAACCTATAATAAGGTAATTTATTTTAGCAACAGCTTTACAAGAACAAGAATGAAACTTTGGAACTACAATATATACTATACACAAGATATTTCAAGATAAAATAGTTTTGAACAATACTATTTAATGTTTAAGCAGGCAAATTATATGCAGACAACTTACATAAGCTGTTTTAAATAATTCTACAAGTAATAGTTGGTATTTTAATGACCTACACCTTATTTGGGATTACAATTTACATCACCAGATCCTCCATGATTTTTAATAGAAAAGCTGATGAATTTATATCTGTGCTGTCTCAGTGACAACAAAATTCTCAAAATCACATTGGGCTTTATATCACTGACTCTCATACTTTGTTCCTCCAGCATAGCAGAACTTGAATAAACATTTGACAACCCAAACATTAGTGACTATCCTTCCAATTTTTACTTTAACAGACCATCACCTTTCAAGTACAAACTGATGATACTGACCCTCTATGATTCTGATCGAGTACAGCAAAAGTGTTAAGAGTAATACAGTCTTTACAATAGCAAAGACATCAATAAACACCAGATAATCAGAAATATTTACAGAGACAAATCCATAATATTTGACAGCATCACACTAAAGACATGTCAAACATACCATTGACAATGCTAAAAATCAGACATGGACCTTATGACCAATGGGGTTAAATTTGGATTCTTCCAGTTCTCAAAAAACCTTTGCTTAACATTCTCAGCTCTAAGGCAAAAAAGATTAAAATAGCATTCCCTTTACAACAGCATTATAGGAAAGTACTCTTGGCTGCCAATAATACTAACAAGGAGTGTTTCATAGTACATTCTTCAATGAACTGGTTCCAGAGGCTCAAAAGGACCTGCAGGTAAAATTTTATAACTACGTACATCCTAACTCCAGAGAGTATCAGAGATTGATACTAAGTTCTAGGGGCTTCACTCTCAACTGATCAACACCTTAAGGTGCTCATCATCAGCCAGATCCAATTGCATGTGATCCAATACGGAGTCAAGCAAGGAACTATAACCTGGAAAGAAGACTACAGGAGCTGAAAATTCCTCTAAAACAGAACCCAGTGATATACACAAACCACTGTTTCCGATACATGGCCATTATTTCTCTACTTAAGGATATATTCCAAAATACCTTTGAAAGCCTAACTGGCAGGATATGGTTTAGCAGCTCCAAGTGGTTAAGTGTGGGCAGTGTGCATTAGAAGAACCACATGGATTTCGATAGTTTGAGTGTATTTTTCCTTAACAGAAGAACAAGCAAGATCTACAATGGGAGTATTGTCCAAAATCATTTCCTCTGAGGCTATCTGGGCTCTATGAGAGCCATAGAGCAACTCTTGCACTCAAAATTTTTTCAATACTTTCCTTACAGAGAAAATATAGGAGGGGGAGGTATGTCTGTCTGAATTTGAACAAACTTGAAGACACGCATCCACAGCTCAAGACTGAGGGCCCTCAACAGAGAAGCAGAAGGCTGGTTGCTCCTGTTCAACTGCATGCTTAAGGCCACATTTGAGTGGCCCCAATTCCACAGTGGCTATTGGACTCACGGGTATAATGAAAATTCCGTAGGCAGAACTTGCCCTCCCTGAATCCTTTATTGCCAGAAACATTGCCCTGCCACAGAATTAAGTGGAGAACCAATACAATGTTCAGTTTTGCCCAAAAGCAGTCTTTCCTCCACAACTCAGTCTGACCAGGTGTTTGCACTGTACAGTAGAAACTTCCATATAACCTACAGTTTGAGCACTTTAAATAAATCTACCGAGAATACTCAACAATCTTGCCACTACCCTAACATCTATGTTAAGTTTACCAGGTGTATTGTTGACCATTCTATGGCGCATGTTAGTCCAGTGTCACAACATTTGTCCTAAATCTTCGTTCTGTTTTGAGACTAGGAAAAAAACCCTCAATGCAGGCTTAAGAATACACTTGTTTAAATCTTGACCCCTCCTACAGAACCTGGTGACAATGATGGTCCTGCATTTAAGTTTAATGAACATTTGCTGTAAGTAGTAATTTATGCCGAGACCGTACCATAATTCTCCTGTGAGCCCATGTGCCCTAACAAAGAAAGCAGCCCATGTGCCCTAACAAAGAAAGCAGCCCATGTGCCCTAACAAAGAAAGCAGCCCATGTGCCCTAACAAAGAAAGCAGCCCATGTGCCCTAACAAAGAAAGCAGCCCATGTGCCCTAACAAAGAAAAAGCTAACAAGAAAGCAGCCCATGTGCCTAACAAGCAGCCCATGTGCCTTAACAAAAAGCAGCCCATGTGCCCTAACAAAGAAAGCAGCCCATGTGCCCTAACAAGGAAAGCAGCCCATGTGCCCTAACAAAGAAAGCAGCTACCCTTTAGGAAGTTTCCTTAAAGGCACAATTCTTCAGGAAGCAAGAAGTGTATTTGTCTTCTGATGGAAAAGCCTACATATAGCAAGTTTACCCTCATCCCCAGAAAGAATGTACAGTAATGGAATATGAAATTTAGGCTTGAAGCCAAGCACTGGCATCCGAGGGATTGCTGTATTCAGCGCTATAATGAATTTGGTTTGAGATCAATAGTTATGGCAATGAATTTTTAAATTAAATCAAAAGATTTTAAAACTATGGTAAAAATTGACATTTGGAAAAAACTGATACAGTATTCCTATTTATCAGGTCCAATAAAATTTTAGCAAAGGTGGAAAATTCCACAAAATTAATCCAAAGAAATATATAATTATCTATGGACTCATGGACTCTTGGACTCTAACCCAGGAACAAATTCCTAGGGTTCAAGAGCCCCCTCACCATGTCAAGGTGGTCATAAGTTGAGGGAGCATCCCCAGACAGAGAAAGCACTGAGGAGTCAAGGAAGTCCGCTGAAAATCAAAGATGATACCATCCCCTTATGTACAACAAATTCCTTGCAAATACTTTATACAAAGCACCTTGAATAGGAATACCTTCTGTGCAAATATACATCTAACTTGTGCAACTGATGATCTATTGAGGAAAATGCACCCCATGTATCCACTGAATCCTCTAGTTCTTTTGGAAAGTTACTAAAACCATGCTGGAAAAAACCATGAAGAATGGGACAGATGACTCAAGTTGTTCAGTCTCAATACATCCAACACTTACCCAACTCTCCCTCTGCTTATGGCACTAGGAAAAAAAGGAATAAGTAAAATTCAAGGCAATTACATTCTTCTCTAATTACAACCTCCTACTGTAAAACAAGATACTTCTGCTGGAGAAGATACAAAGGAAAAGGCTATAGAAAATGATGCCAGCACAGGTGAAACCACAAGGAAAACTTTCCTTCAGTACCTCTACCACCTAAGTTCTGCTCCTAAGTACCTCCTAAGTATCTCCAAACATGCCAGAAGGCCTTTGACTGACTTCCTACTGCAACCTGAGGGTTGAACTGATTTCTGAACCATATCAAAGACCCGCGAGAGAGAAACAGGACTGTACCAAAATATCCTCCCTTTACGCCTCAAAAAGAGTCAGGCTTAGAAGGTGACCCAAAAATGAAAACCAAACACCTGCCATCTCAATGCAGGAGAAACCTTGACAACAGACAGGAGCACTAATGTTCTCACTTCAGTATAAGCATGAGAAAATTTGCCTGCAGCACCAGAAATATCGTCGATCACACCAGTCAAAAACTAAGACTCTTCCTCTCTGAAAATCATGCTGCTGCCACAAACAAAGCTGGTGCACAGAAGAGACCTTCATACTGAGCAAAGTTCAGTGAAAGATAAAACTTGAACAATCTAACAACTGACCTGGACAAAAACTCCATCCCATCATGTCTACAGCACATTGTCAGTCTCAGGAGTCTTTTCAAAGGAATAAGACAGGCAAAGAAAAACAAATGTATTCAACCAAAGGATGTTTAAGTGCCTGTCTGTCCCGTTACAGGCAGCTCCTGTAAGTGCCTGTCTGTCCCGTTACAGGCAGCTCCTGTAAGTGCCTGCCTGTCCCGTTACAGGCAGCTCCTGTAAGTGCCTGCCTGTCCCGTTACAGGCAGCTCCTGTAAGTGCCTGCCTGTCCCGTTACAGGCAGCTCCTGTAAGTGCCTGCCTGTCCCATTACAGGCAGCTCCTGTAAGTGCCTGCCTGTCCCGTTACAGGCAGCTCCTGTAAGTGCCTGCCTGTCCCGTTACAGGCAGCTCCTGTAAGTGCCTGCCTGTCCCGTTACAGGCAGCTCCTGTAAGTGCCTGCCTGTCCCGTTACAGGCAGCTCCTGTAAGTGCCTGCCTGTCCCGTTACAGGCAGCTCCTGTAAGTGCCTGCCTGTCCCGTTACAGGCAGCTCCTGTAAGTGCCTGCCTGTCCCGTTACAGGCAGCTCCTGTAAGTGCCTGCCTGTCCCGTTACAGGCAGCTCCTGTAAGTGCCTGCCTGTCCCGTTACAGGCAGCTCCTGTAAGTGCCTGCCTGTCCCGTTACAGGCAGCTCCTGTAAGTGCCTGCCTGTCCCATTACAGGCAGCTCCTGTAAGTGCCTGCCTGTCCCATTACAGGCAGCTCCTGTAAGTGCCTGCCTGTCCCGTTACAGGCAGCTCCTGTAAGTGCCTGCCTGTCCCGTTACAGGCAGCTCCTGTAAGTGCCTGCCTGTCCCATTACAGGCAGCTCCTGTAAGTGCCTGTCCCATTACAGGCAGCTCCTGTAAGTGCCTGTCCCATTACAGGCAGCTCCTGTAAGTGCCTGTCCCATTACAGGCAGCTCCTGTAAGTGCCTGTCCCATTACAGGCAGCTCTGTAAGTGCCTGTACCATTTAAAACCAGCTTTGTACATCAAAGTATGATAAAACTTATGAAATGTGCTCTAACTGAAGGAGAAAATGAGTTTCTTCAAATAATTAATGGGTACCAAAATAACTGAAGATAACACCTAAATTTATTTAAAGGGCCTCTTTCCTCCACTAAACAGGAAGAAGCAAAGTGCAACACTAGCAAATGCTGAAAAACCAAAAGAGATACCTCCAATTCAAACTTCTTCCTCCAGAGTTGACACAATTTGGCTCAACAAAAGACAATGAAGTACCATGGACACCTAAGCAAACAGGAAAGGTTGGGAGAAAGGGAGAGGGCGAGGAGTGACAGCAACAACTGTCCCCACCTTGCCCACAAGTGACTCAACAGACTGAAGAGCATTCCCAGGCAATACATCCTTAAGAAGCCAAGATACTGTAACCATGGTAGAATTAGAAAGAGAAACATTAATAGATGCAGAAGGAAGAGACTCACGGATAGCCAAAGTAACAATGTAAAGAACATATACTTAAGGAGAAAGATGAATAGCAGACAAGGATTTACAATAAGTAGATAATGTAAGAGACTGGTTTAACTACTGATCGAGTCAATGTAACAGAATAAGTACAGTACAACTCACCATAGACACTATTACATAACACATTAAACCAGACTCAAGAGTATGAAAAACGAGGTAGGTGAAATAGGGCACAGAACCACATCGCCCCGAGAACCAACCCAACTCCCTGGCAGTGGAATCTTCCAACTACTACAAGGCAATTCTAGGCTCAGGCTACAAACAGGTAAAGGCAACAAATTACCTCTTACAGGGGAATTTGAAAATGATTGCACACTGTGGGGGGGACCCAGAACAGTTTCCTAACAAATTCAGACAAACCTTTTAATAAGATTTACATCCTGTCCTAACTAAATACATTCATCCTGAACCAAAAGGGAAGCAGAAGATGGAGCTAAAAAGATGTTTTGGTATTAGCTAAAGCATTAGCAAAGGAAAAAGCCACAGACTGAGTAAGGACACCACAGACAGATGACCACCTGGAGAAGCTGGAGATATGACATGCTACTGACTTGACCTAACAATTTGCTTTCACTATCTTCTTCCATTCTCTTCCTATACTAATGAACTTCTGCATAAAGTCCTTTGAAAATCCCTACATTTCCCTCATCTCTTCTCAAGATCACACACTATACCCTTACAGCCAGCACAATCAATGTATCTACCTCAAAAATCAACATCCTGCAAACACAGCAATCATTCCTATGGAACCTGACATTTTCAGCCTTGATTCCAGTGGAAGGCATTCAAGGAAAAATAAATGAGATGGACCATGAAAGCAGCTACCAGCCAAAAGCAAGAAGTACCAATGAGCATCTACACTCAATAGCATCAAGGCAAACTCAGACGAGCTAAACATTTGAAACACCTAGTGGAGAAAAAGCGTGTTTGAATGCTGACTTTCAGCATAGAAACAAGCTATCATTAACAGTAGGTAAGATTCATTCCAAATAGATTTATGACAAGTTATTCACAACATACCCATTCACCACAAATTCACCAGTAGTTGTGTTGCAAGCATTTGATGTTTGGACACAGGATTATATGGAACGAAAGGAGGATACATCTTAGTACAGAGAAACTCCAGCCACACAGGTTTAGCTTTTATGTACCAAGGAAATGGGGACATGGTGAAATAAGGATATTTTAAAGTAACATCAAGGCTATACATATAAAGATTTATGGTCAAGATAGAGGACTACTGATTTTCCATGTGTTACTGCTGTTGCAGCAAGGGGATAAGCAAATTTCTCTTAAGTTAACAGTACTTTATGAGACCCATTTGACCAAGCCTGAAATCTACTATTAAATTTATCAGTTTAAAGTTCAACAATTTATTAGCCAGATTAAAAGACCAATTATCTTTTATTCTATAAATCAATCTTCCAGTATTGTATAATGTTCACTAACCACAACTGCACTTCTAATCTTTCACTTTTCATGATGCATAGTTACAAATGAAAAGGACAGACTTAATTCCTACATTTTCACACATCAAAATTAATTTATTACAGATGAAAGCAAAACATTTTAATGTCTAGGTCACTGCCAGCTTATGAAAATCAACCTAATATGTCCCACTCCTCAAGCTGTTTTGTACACAGTGTATTTTCTCCCACTGTTCTGGGGATAGAAACAGTGCAGTATGGTTCTTTACCTAGACCTTTGCAGAAAGACTAATTTCTTACAAAATTCACCATACTGAAACTAAAAACACAGCACTGTACATACATTTGAATAGATAATACCAAGAGACTTCACTACTGAACAAAACAGAAGTGAAATTCCCCCTGATAATTTAGAACAGGTAACATAAGCAAACAGCAGTGCAACACCAAACTTTTCACCAGAGAGGTTAGCCTTCCTGCATAATCCTAACTCAAACTAAACCAAATCACAAATGAACTATTAACTCAACATTATACTCACAGTAACGATATCAATTTTATCAAAGGCAACCCCAGACAGTCTGAACTTTGCAACAGTGCCAAAGCCACCATCATATGGGTTAATGGTCATAACAGCTACATTGTCACTCCTGAAAATCATAAAAGTTACTTGTCACCAATGTCCTCTCACCAAAATACTACAGATTTTTAAATACTTCACTACAATGAACAAATACTTACACAGGGCCACTTGTGATTAAGTAAATCCTCCCTTCATGAGTCAGAACTTCAAAACCAGTAACTCTATGGATCCAACCTGAACCATCGTTTTCAGTCAAGTTGAATGGTAAAGTTTCCATATCAGTAACATTGGCAGATTTTGTGTCAATTTCTGCAAGTGAAAAGCAAAGCATAACATTTCATTCTAAGCAACTATCACTGAACATCAGCTACCTTACCAGTAGTAGCTAACCTTCAATATTTCCAGATTTACAGTAATACCTCCAGTTACAGTACATTGTTACGAGTGACATTTTCAAATTTACAGAGACTTAAGACTGGGGAAAAATAAAAATGATATATAGGCTTAAGTACCTGATCAAAAAAAGTATTAAATATATAAATTACCCATTCAGGAATATATCAAGAACTTAAAAACTGTTAACACAGGTCTTTTTTAAACTTTCACCTATATAGGATATATTTACAGTTGTACGTAATTCCAACATACAGCCTTCAGCCATAAAAACTAAAATGCCAAATCCCAAAAATAAGTTTATATAAATATACAATTGTGCAGTTGAATGCACAAAACATGTACATACAGTATTAAACTATTTAGGGGTTATGACTGGTAATTAAAATTAATTTTAAACACTAATAGGGATTTTGCATTTTTTAAATAAAACTGCTGCATGCTATACACCCAATATGGCCATTAAACAGGAATACTGTTAACTGAACAGTCAAATTTTGTAAACATAATTGACAGGCTCCTAAGTGTTAACCAATTGTTTTGTGACTGTCTGCAAGGACTTCCAAAAAGTCATTTATGTATTCATATTGTTTTGGATTAATATATATTTCACTCTTAATGATGCAGAAATTTACCCAAGTTAACCGATTTATGAAACTTAGGCTATCAAGCCAAGCACTGGGGCACTTCCAGACAAAGCGCTTTAGACAATGAAAAGATTGAGCTGGAATGGTTGGACAACAAGATGGAGGGATCTAGAAAATTAATGATCTGCAAGTATCTGAAAGTGGAACTGGGAGAAACCCACCACACTGGCACCAAGAAGTCAGTTACCTGGAGGTTGGGGAGCAAGCAAAAGGCTATAAAGTGGGTACAGCAATGCATTTTATTTACTGAATTATTTACATCTTAAGAAATGCAAGCTATCAAAACTGAGTAGAGTAACTGATATAAGAGGAAGTAAACTCAGGTGCAATTTGTATGTTAAGGCAAATTATGAAACTTACAATTTACTTAAGTTTCACTAAAATTTGACAGCATTATATGCTGTCTTTAGAGTGAAAGAGACCGAATTCAGATATGTTCTCAGTTCATCTGTATTACATGTAAATTATAGGCTGCTGTTAGAACCATCTCTATCTAGCTCTCTCTCTCTCTCTCTCTCTATCTAGCTCTCTCTCTATCTAGCTCTCTCTCTATCTAGCTCTCTCTCTCTCTCTCTCTCTCTATCTAGCTCTCTCTCTCTCTCTCTCTATCTAGCTCTCTCTCTATCTAGCTCTCTCTCTATCTAGCTCTCTCTCTATCTAGCTCTCTCTCTATCTATCTAGCTCTCTCTCTCTCTCTCTATCTAGCTCTCTCTCTCTCTCTCTCTCTCTATCTAGCTCTCTCTCTCTCTCTCTCTCTCTCTATCTAGCTCTCTCTCTCTCTCTCTCTCTCTCTCTATCTGTTACATTTAAATTGCTCTCTCTCTCTCTCTCTCTCTCTCTCTATCTAGCTCTCTCTCTCTCTCTCTCTCTCTCTCTCTCTCTCTCTCTATCTCTCTCTCTCTCTCTCTCTATCTAGCTCTCTCTCTCTCTCTCTCTATCTAGCTGCTCTCTCTCTCTAGAAGAATCATATGATTGTCAGTCAACTTACTTATGCTACATAAGATACAACATAGAAGGGGAAAGATTCTCCATACAATTTCACACTGGTTATGGAATATCATGCAGCCTATACAGTAATAATTATGACCATCAAAAAACCTAAGACGAATAAGTCCTTTAAAAAAATTACCCTAAACACCATATACTCTACTATAAGCTATCCCATGAGGTCACTGGAGCATGTATAGTAAGTTGCTCAATAGATTTTTTGTTGTCTTCAAAATACAGTAAATTTACCCACAATACACAGGATAAAAAACATTGCATGAAGCACTTTATAATATCCAGTACTCTATTATACTTTACTGATAAGACTTCAATGTGTCCAATGAACTGGAGGACAGAAATAGTTATGGAAGTAATCATCATTTCCTGATTCTATCATACAACCCTTAAACCATGAAATAGCATTATGCTTATTAGCACTAGCATTAATACTTTCTGCAATGCCAAGGAACTAATTATTCAAGACAAAATCAACACATTTAAGACTACACAACATGCTGGTAAGCACATATTTTAATTCATGGCCAAGAACTAATGCTGCCATGCAGTCAAATGCTATTAGAACCTCTTGCTTCAGTTTCCATATATTGAAGCTTTTAAATGTTTTTATTCAAATGTACAAACCATATTAACCCTTTAACGCTGAAGCCCTATTTACAAAAACGTCTCCCGTATGCCGGCAGCGTTCGGTGAGTTAGCGCCGAAGCGGAAAAAAAGTTTTTTTAAAAAAATCACAGCACGCTTACTTTTTAAGATTAAGAGTTCATTTTTGGCTCATTTTTTTGTCATTGCCTGAAGTTTAGTATGCAACCATCAGAAATGAAAAAAAATATATATAAATATTGGAATATATGACAGCGAAAAAAAAAACTTGTATATAATTGTATACAAATCGCGCTGTAAGCAAAACGGTTAAAGCTAATGACTTGATTTTTTTTTAGTTGTATTGTACACTAAATTGCAATGATTTTGGTATATAAATTTTAAAACGATCAAAGCAACACAGAAAATATCACAAAATGATGCATGAATTCGTAACGCGCGGACGTAAAAAATTTTTTTTTTCAAAAATTCACCAGAAATCAATATATTGTGCTAGAGACTTCCCGTTTGTTGAAAAATGAAGCTAATTGGTTGAATATTACTAGACTAAGTGTTTTAGCTTACAATTGCAGTTGACCGAAAGTCGAATTTTTTCTATTTAACGTGATTTACATGAAAATATTTCAAAACTGATAAAAGCTACAACCATGAGCTAATTTCTGTTGTATTCTACATGAAATTGCACACATTTTCATATATAAAAGTTTATGTAACGACTAATGTAAAACGATGCAAACATTCTGCCAACATGACGAAAGAATTTCCGAGATGTTCGGCCGAGTTACCGCGCGCAGACTTAAGGAAAAAATTTTCTTTTTCAGAAATTCACCATAAATCAAAATATTGTGCAAGAGACTTCCAATTGGTTGCAAAATGAAGGTAAATGATTGAATATTACTAGAATGTAAGAGTTTTAGCTTACAATTGCGTTTTTTTTACCATTTCGGTCGAGTCAAAGTTGACGAAGGTTGAAGTTTTGGCAGTTATCGTGATTTATATGAAAATATTTCAAAACTGATAAAAGCTACAACCATGAGTTATTTTCTGTTGTATTGTACATGAAATTGCACACATTTTCATATATAAAATTTTATGTAACGGCTAATATAAAACAGTACAAAAATTACAACAAAATGACGAAAGAATTTCTGAAATTTTCGGCCGAGTTACTGCGCGGGTGTAAGAAAAAAGTTTTTCAAAAATTCACCATAAATCGAAATATTGTGCTAGAGACTTCCAATTTGTTGCAAAATGAAGGTACATGATTGAATATTACTAGAATGTAAGAGTTTTAGCTTACAATTGCGTTTTTCGACCATTTCGGTCGAGTCAAAGTTGAACGAAGGTTGAAATTTTGTGTAGTCGACGTTTGCTATGTCCACTCGTCATTCAACAGACAATTTTAGTCGACGTTTGCTACGTCCAACAGGCGTTTAAGGGTTAAATGGACAAGTATTTTGTTTAACATTTGGTTTTACCATTGGCCAATGACTATGGTCAAGTACATACTATAACTGAACACACCAATTAAACTGTTTTAAACGTTTAATAAGTTTTAAAATTTGTACTATACAGTACATCTTAATATCTTTAAATGATTTATCACATTTATGGTCTGAATGACCTAAGATGCCTACAATACATGGGTGCAAATAGTTATTTTGACCAAAACCACCCTAACACCAAAAAAGCCTGTTGTTGAAATGACAACTGGAGGCATTACTATCACTAGTCTTAGGTCTAAATTACTAACCTAACTTCATTACTGCTAATCAAGAAACTACGCATTTGAACTGACATGCCAATGCAGTTACTTTCTAATTCCTACACTTTACAGTACCATCATTTACTTCACTGTTAAGAGTTAAAAGTTAGAGCACTTCATATTTGGTAGGAATCATTCTCCGTGTCAGTTTAAGTTACTGAAAACTTCTCCTTGGAAAAAAAAAAGTAAAAACTAAATTCCTGTAACAGGATTTTTGTCAGCAGGTACTATACCTTATGTTTCCATGCATATAACTGCAGCACCCTGACTTTCAAAACCATTAGTGTTTGGTTAACACCCCTTTGATACTACAACATACCAGCATTTGAAGTTTCCTGCCACCCAAACACTAAAAATCCTCGTGTGATATTTTCAACTTGACCAACAGGACCACCTAACTCTAAACTACTGTACTCAAAGTAACATTCTAGGAATACAAACTTGATAAAAAAATTTTTTGGAATAAAGCAAAGTTACTTACCTCTTTTGTATCTTCTAATTTCTGCAGAAAAAGCCTTTGATATATGCAGTCTGGCTAATCTTTGGATTGCCTCACTGTAAGCCTCCAAGTCTCCCATGGTTTCCAGTCTGTAGTCTCCTAGCTCATTGGCCTGAAAAAAAAATATGAGAATTTTTGGCCATTCTAGCTTGTAAACCTTAGACAAAAAATTATAAAGCTCTATAAATACAGTACCATAATATCCAAACTATATGATGCTTCATACCACTGTCAGTGACAAATTTCAGCATCGATGTAATTAAACATTTTTGGATCCTTACAGGCCACTATTTTGGTACATATGTGTTAATGATACAAGCTTTTTAAAAGATTTAAAGGTATACAGTATTTATAAAAACTTCTCATACAACCCTGGCTTTAGTGTGTTCCTTAGAGGAGAGTTACTTCACAAAACTCTTAGAAGTCTGCATGTATGTCAATCATTAAATTTCACTTAATCATGGTCAGTTTTTGTTGTACAGTATTGAGAGCTTATTGCTCTCACTGGATACTCAGTTTTTACTGAATTAAGTTGTCATCTTCCATACAATCTTCATAAAGTACTGTATATAAATTTTCACATTAAAATTTATTTGGATACTTACTGTTAAGTTAGCTTACAACTCCGCGCCGATAGGAGAGTTGGCATTCAAACATAAGATCTAATGGCTGCCCGGATGACTGCTAGTTCACCTGTTCTTCACCAGGTGTGATTCAAATGTTTTAGCTTGTCAGAATTCTCCTTGACAGCACACAGTTGTGGGGAGGCTGGGTGGAGTCTAACAGTAGGTAAGTATCCTATAAATTTCATTATAAAAATTTATATTATTTGGGATGAATCTTACCTACTGTTAAAGTTAGCTAATTGCCACGTTGAGAAGAGGACAGCGGATAGTGCCGGTAGACAAAAGTCCACTCAGCCAGTTGAGCTAAAGGTTTCTTGCATGAAACCCAAAACACACTTACCTGATCTGGAATCCTTTCTGGATCTTACTACTACCAGAAGTTGGATTCCATTCAGGGAGCAAGACTCTCATACATGTGCAGCGAAGAGCAGCCTTGCAGAGAAAACTTCAATTCAGCCAGAATGAAACTGAAGCGGCATAAGGGGACACCTGTGCCTGGGTCCAAAAGCCCTATAAAATGACAGATTAAAATAAATACCTATATGATACAAAGGTACACACCTATACAAGATATGTACCTTCATGTTCCCCAAAATATTAAAACCTGGGATTTAAAACAAAGCCTAAAGGATTGCTCTTTCTTCGGTTCAGGAAAAGACTGCCCGCTACTAGCAGTGGACTAAGGGCTTTACTGTTTTCAAACAATTCTGCATATTTAAAGTAGTAAGTTGGCAAAACCAAATTGTGCTTCTACTGCGCCGCATTAACCCTATCCTCAAGCAACAAATTGTCACAACACTAAATGATTTAAGTTGCAACTGCTCTCACATTATGAATGTTTACCTTCAATAAGGTAAAATGTACGAAGCTAGTTCTCATGCACTAGCCTAATCAAAAACATCACAGAGAACCTTGTGTTCTTTGACAGACTTTCTAGGTTTTCTAAAAACCTAAAATAGGTTAACTTTGCCTCTTCCAGGCATAACCTTTGACAAAGACATTCTAGGTTTTCTAAAACCACAAAACAAAATGTAAACTTTGCCTCCTCCAGACTTAACCTTTGGCAGAGATGCTATAACCTTCAGAGAGGCCAGGGATGCTGGCACATTCATTTCGTGTTCCTGGATAGCTAAATACATTAAAAGAGATGAATCCTTTGTTTAAAGAAAAAAAAATCCATATGACTGTCATCGCAAAAAGAGTAAGAATCTTGGAAGGCCTGAAGTTCTTTCTCAGGAGTCAAGATGACATAGCTGAGGCAGTGGGTAGACCAAGGAAGTCTTTACGTAAATTGGTGCTTGAACTAGAACAGAAAGGGGAAAGAAGAGAAGTTATAGTGCTGTATATCGTGAGTTGAAAAAGTCTGGTATCAAGCCATTTCATGTTAACAGCAAGCCCAACATCACTCAGCAACAGAGAGAAGACCATACATGGTTTAGTGGTTCATTTCTTAAAGACCGGGATGAAGCCGACTTTCTCCATATTGCTGCATCAGATGAATTCTTCATTTACAGTCAGGAAGCCAAATCATAAAAATTACATTTGGGCTGCAAAGTTGAATGATATCAGCGACGACGTCGCTATCACCAAGTTGTGAAATTTCTTGAATGTTTGGGAATTTTTCTGTTTCACAGCCGAACAATTAATGTGGATCATCAAAGAAAAAGGACAGTCATGGAATTGCGGATACTTCAGAGAAACTGTGCTTACTGGTGAGTATGTTCTTTCCTCAAAGATCCTGAAAACATGTTATCTGTTAAAGTCACATTTTTGCATGATAAGGCACCATGTTTCAAGGCTCTTCAGACTCAGTAGCTGCTTGGAAACAGTAGTATCTATATCTTCATCAAATGAATTTCCAGGTAGCTCCCCTGACCTTAATGTGTGTGAAAACATTGTTAGTATCTTAAAGACTTGTGTTGAAGCGTGCACAGTGAACAAAGATGGTATACTCAGCCTTGACGGCCTGCGAAGAGAGGTGACCGAAGTGCTCAGGGAAATGGAGTTTGAGTCTCAGGTATTTTGCAATTTGCCAAATCTTACCCCTCAAGAATGCAGGCTGTGGTACAGGCAGATGGAGGCCACACAAAAGGGGGGGGGGCTCTAATTTCAAAACACCCTGTATAGAGTATTGCCTTACAGTATAGATAAATATGAAAGATGGACATTGCAATTATAAATAAAACAAGACAAAAATAATGACATTGAACATGCAAAAAAATATTTGGAAAATAGTAAAAAATTGAAACATGAAACATGGCTGCTGCAGTAATTCTTTCACTCCTCCATGATGGTTGGATGTTTAAGGCAATAACTAAAAAGGTTCCAATGACCATTTTCAAGGCAATAACTAAAAAGTTTCCAATGACTGTAAAATTACAAACTTTAATTTGTATTTTCCATAGCAAACAAACCTATAGTCTTAAAGTGAAGATAAAATCTTGAAGAAAATGAGCATAGATCCTAGGCCTACTCCCTATTTCTATATACAAAGTATTCATATAATTTACATTTAACATCTGTGCAAAGTATAGATAGATCATTATCAAGAGACATACTAGAATAAAAGCAAAGTATCTCAAATATGTAATGAATGTACGACTAGCTCAACTGTATGATGAAATCAAGCCTTCATTCATGTAATAGACCTATACTGATACAAATGTCCAATTCATATGATAGGTCTATAGTGGTATAAAGATTGAATGATTTATAGACATAAAGATATACTGTACAGTAGTGTCATTTTTATATTAGGCCTATAATGAAAAGTATAAAAGTCTAATTTTTAAACTAGAACTATAATACAAATGCGCAATTCTTATGATAAACGTTATGACAGTCTTCATTCTTGTGAATGGAACATGAAACAACATGATTGTTATAACATACAAAAAACAGGCCAAAATTCATCTTAAGAGTGACAATTTTTGCTTGGATTGTTAGTCTTAACATGCTTTTTTTAATTCTACCTATTAGCTTTTTTTTTTACCCACATAAGCCTTCCGTCACGTGGTGGTCGTGTGGAAAATTGGGTTTGTGAGATGAGGCTTGTGCTTTTTAAACCATTGTGTTTTTTGCTTTTATTTAATTTGTGTTTTTAATGTATAATTTGATTATTCATCCTTTTTTTTACTTGGTTTGCAATTTGCATTGGCTTTGGTGGTTAAGAATCTTGGGTGATTAAGTGGTGACAGGAAAGAAGGCCTTCATTAAATGCTTGCTCTGCTTTGCAGCAAGAATTATCTATAATTCAGTTGTGTGAACAAAGTCTAATTTATTCAAGTTGCCAGTAGGTATTTATTATAATAAAACATTTTAAGGCGATTTTTGTATATGAATGCCAAGGAAAAAAAAAAACAGATGAATCAGTGTGTGAATCAGGTTGACAATGAAGCTGTATACTAAGTGTTGGCAAATCCCCAGTAGACTTAAGATTTACCTTTCAAGTGTGCATTCACCCACCTGCCTGTAGTCACTTCAAGAAATTCAATAGTAACATAGCCAAGAAATTTAGTGGAAGAGCTCATGGTAGCTTAGTAAAAAATAGGTGGAATAATCTTCTGAAAAAAACTGGATGTGTTAACTGTAATATTAAGACAAAAACAGTGTTAAGGTTCTTTTGATTGTTGTGGGAAAAATATAATAAGTTTGATATACTAGTAGTAAGGTTAACAATTTGCACCAGACTTAATCTAATACCTTTTATATACACATTGGTTGTTTTTTTGCAGTATCAAAATTGAAGTAGGATATGTTTTAATGAATTATAGTGTTAAGGTTAAGCTAACTCCCATCTGAAGGAGAACTCAGACCACAGAGGGGAACACTATAGTATAGTATTAAGATTTATTGACAGCATGACAATTAGGTTAAGGTTCTTTTGATAGTGGGGGGGGGGGGGAACTACAGGATTAAGACTGAAGTAGGGTTAAGTTTCGATGAATTATAGTGTTAAGGTCATGTAAGTTTCTGTGCTATAGGTTAAAGTAATAAATAGGTTATGGACAGTCAGTTTCATTTAATAACCTAAATCTGTTCCCATCATACTGCACCAAATGTGTATTAAACAATTAAACAAGAAGCCCCTACAACGCCATTTAATTAATGCTTCCCGTGTTTTCCTGGGGCACCAACAATAAAGGAACATTTCTGTAAGTTGCCAGTCAACTGGTTTATGTTAAATAGTTTGTTTTCCTGCCCACATGGCAAGTGACATGATGAACAGTGTCAATCAAATATGGAGGAGATTATTCCTTTAGATTGGATTATTACTCCTTTAGATTGGAAAGAATATTTCTAGATAACATTAACTCAAATAATTTGAATCAAATATTTGAATGTAAAAGTTAAACGCTCAGTTACTGAGACTGAGGACCAACATGCTCTGTACTTCAGTTCTCAAATTTCACCAAACGATAGTTTTGGGTTTCAAAATATTTCATTAATTTTTTTTTTACTGCTAATTTTATATATACTTGTACACATTCTTATGCTGATTGTAAGGTTTGGTTTCTATGATTTCAAAAAGGAAAAAATATCTATTGGTGAATGAAAATCATTGAAAACAGAGCAACTATACAAGTCAACAAATCAAAATAGCTTGCTATGAAGCTACAGTGGCACATGCAATTCAAGAGTGACAGCAGTGTGTTTTATGTGTACAACGGTGGTTCAACATACATCAAGCCACGGTACTTTTAGCAATGCTCATACCCGTAACATATGCAGTATCAGAAAAGCTTATTCTTCCAACTACAGTATAAGCATCTCCTCACCAAAATAACTTCAACCAGAATTTTCAGCACAACTTTTTCCAAGTATACTTTGCATACCCAGGTTGACCAGCATAATTTCCACCACAACACAAGCTTGGAAATTCTTGTGACAAGACAAGATCAGCAACTTCAGACAATGGCCACAAAAAGTAAGATTAATCAAGTGATTTTTGCATGACATCCAGCTGACTCACACTACATTGTTTACTAGAGATCTGAGAAGCTTTCAAGTACTGTACTGAATGCTGAATGTCCACAAGACATAAGCATTTCCAACTTGCAACAAACCAATCCTGCCATTAATGATTTGTCTAAATTCAAATATTTAAATATATTGAAGTCATGCATTGTATAACTGTAATAACAACAATGCCCTTAACTTCTCAAACAATACATTTTGGATACACTTGTCACTGCAAAGCCTAAGATCAAAATTATGGAGCAAATGAAGAAATTCCAATGTCCAAGCATAAAGCAAATGAACTTTTGATGCCCGGAATATGGGTTTAAATCTTGCCTGGGCACCACAATTTCTTCATAGTTCATTTGGATCTTAGGATCAGTGTGCTAAGGCTATCCAAAATGTAATATCCCTAAGAGGGCATTATGGTTATTACAATTGCACACAGATCTGGAAAAATGTAACCAGTAGTTTATAATTACAGTATACACTATCAATTGATATATTACTTCATGCTCTATTTGAAGTTCACTAAAGCTAAACCTTGTAAATGACCAGGCTTACCAACTGATCCAACGACGGTATTTCAGGTAGATGGTCCTCACGTTCCTGTAGAGCCAGAGAAGGGGTTGTTAACAGCACACACAGTGCTGCCCACACAACCAACCACATTCTTGAGTTTCAATCAAATCTGAAACATTAAAAAACCAATATTAAAGAAATAATACAAGTTCCATATTCTCGACAAGATTTTGTGCCAAATTTATGAAATTTACATTTTAAGCCACAAAAAATTTAAGCGCCAATTTGAAATACAGTCCATAATTTAGAGCTTCAAACAAAAGTAAAGATTATAGAATATTTAGGGAATAAAAATACAGTACTTTCATCTGCCAAATACATTTAAGAATGTCATTTTATAACTAATGAAAAATAACTAAAGGTTCATGCTTTTCCTGTGACAAAAAATCATTGTGTATTTTATAACTATCAACTGCCAACTGCTCAAAACCACAGCTTCCATACATTTGTTAACCATAAGTGACTTCAGCACTGGAATAAGGATTTTCTGATTGCTTTTCAAGTTTGAAACTAGTTGCAGTACTAGTTTCAGTTTCAGCCCATTCTCAATCATACAGTACTGAACTCCCACTGGAAATAATTTAACTGCTACCACTAACAATCTAAGAAGGCCTCATTATAAGACAGCAAGTTTTTAAGTGATTTTGTGCATTTACTGAACCCAGTCCATGTACTAAAACAAGGGAGACACCCTTGAAGGGGGAAGGATATGCCCCTTCACCAAACTATCCCCAATGAATCCTCGGTCACAAGACATGCACCAGTGGTAGGAGAGAGAGAGAGAGAGAGAGAGAGAGAGAGAGAGAGAGAGAGAGAGAGAGAGAGAGAGAGAGAGAGAGAGAGAGAGAGAGAGAGAGAGAGAGAGAGAGAGAGAGAGAGAGAGAGAGAGAGAGACTCTTCCAATATGAAAGGTTAAGGTTTGTATACCTACTAAAAATAGTTACATTAAAAATTTAATATTTTTTCCTACAGGGACATAAACGTATCACCTTCATATATGGAGACTTTAATTAAGAGGGAGATACTGCCAGAAATGAGCACGTGAGCTAGTTTCTGGTAAGCACCCTGAAACACAAGTATGAGTATTTTGTTGTTTTGCGATTGATATTTCCCAAGTTATAGCGATTTATATTTGCCCTACACCTAAACTTTGGTACCATTAGAGTGGCAAAAGGCATTACTTCAGGGGTCATTTCCTTGGTTATTGCCAGGTTACCAAAGTCTAACAAGAGTTTTTTGATACCCCTCAGTCTAGTTTATGGAAATGAGCAATTTTGTGCCTCTTTCATGCACACGGGGACCCCCTCAGCAAATGGACTAATGAACACCCAAGAGGATGTCACCAATCTAAGGCATATAACCTTGACCTTGTAAACAGTATCGCTGCAAATACATACTTCAAGGACTGATGGATCAGCACCTTGAAGTAGCCTATGTATTCCTCAGATCCACTGAAAGCATAAGATCTCACTCTCTGATTGAATCGAATACTAAGTATACTGTTTATCTTAGTCTGAAGGATAGACTTGTTCCAAGGAGAGAATCTATGGTTGGTCTCCAGCTCCCAGTCACTTCCTTACCATGAAGAGGAATATAAAAGCCCAGTGTGTGGTCATTCTAATTTTCAGCACATTCAACATTCCCTTCACCCATTTCCTGGAGCTGAACATATCTCTTAGTTGCCCATGAAAACTTGGGACTGTACAGTGGATCGAGGTGTCCCAGCTCTTAGAATGCCTACCCTTACATGCATAACCCTTCACAAGCCAGAGAATATGGAAAGTATGAAAAATTCAGTCTAGAAGGAAGGAGCCACAAAAGAATTAGTATCGAAGGAGTAATCCCAGGATGAACATCTTTTGGCCTGCCTCCACTGCTGCTGACCCCTCTACTGCAAAGGTAGACCAGCCGGCACACTTGCTAGTTCCAATGCATTTAAACAACAGTGATCAAACACCTACTTATGTCATTCACACCTTCCTTGTTCACAATATTAGACAAAACACCATACTGTACTATATAGTTAAAAATTATGACTGTTTCAACTAAATGCTCAATCACAGCATAGCACAATTGGCCAAAGACAGCATTTGATGACAGCACACAAGTTTAACTACAGTGTTATCAACTTCCACCAACTGTTTCAACTTAATGCTCAATCACAGCATAGCACAATTGGCCAAAGACAGCATTTGATGACAGCACACAAGTTTAACTACATCCACCAACTGTTTCAACAAATGACAGCACATTTGATGACAGCACACAAGTTTAACTACAGTGTTATCAACTTCCACCAACAGATTCCGGTATTGAATACTTCTATGTATAAAAAATTATTTTTACTGTAATATCAAGCTTCACAAGCCAGTAAAAACTATAAACCACACAAAAAGTTTTGACTTTAGTTGGACAAAAAAAAAAAAAAATAAAAAAAATAAATAAAAATAAAAAAAAATTACATCAAGAGTAGGTGGTATCCTGTCACTTTCCTGCCTGCCAACCAAATAACTTCCTTGTTACCCAGCCCCAAAACAATATTTCAAGCTTCAGCTTGGAATAGAAAGCTCTGTAAAAGGTGACCGAATAAATATTACTCGCTAATACACATCCAATCTGTCAAGAAATACTGAAATATGCAAACAAAATGTGTGACCTCTCAAAGTAAAAAATGAGTTTTTTGCTTTGTTCTCAATTCTACTTAAAATGCTTGATGCAAGTACTGAACTGAAAATATAAGAAATTTATTAACATTCAAAGTTGTTTAGCCCCTTACACAAATTTTTTTACTTTACAGATGGGGGGCTCTATCAAACCTCCTTTTGGAGCATTGTAAGGTTGGCTGGCGTATTCAGAATATCTTTTTCAGCTTCATCTGAAAATGTGGGTATGCAGAAAATGATGAAGCCTAATAGCCTAGATTTTGTTCAAAGTTTTACCAGTTTGTTGGGTTTTGGAATTTAGGCATTTCTTAAAATACCAACTTCAATTCTTCTGGTGCAACTACACAAGTTCCCTTATATTACTTTGGCTGATTTGATTTTTTTAATTTAATTTTTTTTTAAGTATTTTTAGTGTTCAGTTTGTGTTATTTTGAATAATTTTTAGTGTTCAGTCTATTAAAATAATTATGAGATGTTATTCTACAATTTTTCAAGAATAATTAGTCCAAGATTTTACTTTAAAATCTGACCAAATGTGTTCTGAATACCTGACATTCATTCTATTAAAATAATTATGAGATACAGGTTAGTGGGAGATTCCCCTTATACCCTCCCCTGCCAGTCAAGACCAATAACAGTTTGTTGGCACCAGGTTGGGAAGCCTGCTAATTTACAGTTCAAGAGTGGATGAAAATACAAAAGACAAATAAAAGAGAACTATCTTAGTCCAAGTACATCTTAGTATTTCACCCATGTTTTCTCCAACCCAAAAGCCAGTTTACACTGTTTCAAAAGTAACATTTGTCATTGTTAAGATAAGTGCTAAACATTAACTAGATACAGAACAGACCTGTCCTAAACAGATATTAAAGTACAATTAAAGTTATATGTAAATATTTACTCAAATACATCACTAGAAGACTAATACAAAATAGGAACCTAAATTTATGAAGCAAGCTACAAGTAATTTTGATAACCCTGAAATGCACAGAAAAATTTGATATTTAAGAAAAAGCTAAGACGTACAGAATATTTAGTTAAATGTAAGAAGTTCCAAGAACCTTATAATCCCGAAAATAACTGATGGTTGAAACAAAGGTTATATAATACAGTTTTTAATATTTTTTTCACTTTGTCAATTACAGGATAAAACCCTAAGAATTAGCCAAATCCTTGTTTCCATGTTTCTACAAACAGTCCTCATTATATTAAATGGTTTTAGTCACTACCTAAATATGATTTATTTCCTTGTAATAATTACCACGAGGGTAAGGCTAGACAATTATAAAGCAATCATGTGTTATAATATTGAACATTCATAAGGGTACTTTGCAAGCTGCAGTTTAACATTATCTGCCTTCTGTATAATGTTATTCAGTGGTAAAACTTTTCAGGTACTAAACTATTTGTTTGCTAGATGGCACTATGTTCTTAGAATTGGTCTGGTCTGATTTGCTTTTGATTATCCCATCCACTTCATGGAGGATCCAATTTGGTTACTCTCTATCTATTCTTAAATCCATTAAGGGCATTAATGAGCTTTGGCCAATATTGCTAAAATAAGGAAAGTAATGAGTCAGGTGTTTTCATTAAAAGCCTGACAATTTAATTTTAGTTCATAGTTTTAAGCGTGCCTGGAGGAACTCTTTACCACTTTTAGACTAAAATTTTCCAGTGATAATTAGCTTTAAGCTATAGCATAACCTCCTTGGGAACTACAGTCTGTATTTTAATTAGTTTCCCCACCTACATTAGGCTGGTTTATCCTTTTAACTAAAATACTTGGCAAAATATTCTAATCTTTTACAGTTTTGTCTAAAGGGGGCTATATCAATATGATATTACAGAACATTAGATCGAATTAGGAGCCTATAGAATAGTGAGAGCACACCCGTTACATAACATCTAGCACTCTAGGTTAGTACTGGTTAGGATGCATCCCAGTATTTCATTGATTTATAGCATTTCCAGTCACAAGAGGATGGTGGTTTGGCTGGTCTTCATGATCAGAATGCACCTGGTGTCCTAGGTCAGCTAAGCTTACAATAGGTTTGTGATTTTTAGTCAGGCATGAGCCCATGTAATATCCACGGTAAGACTGGTAGTAACTCTAAAGAAGTCTACACAGAAATATTTATGAATTTTACTAAACGTAGAATAGGGTGTATATCATACAGTTTGGGGCGAGATCATTCTAAAAATTTGCAGAGATATGGAGCAATTTAATGTCTTTTGTTTATATGTTTACTTTCATCAGCCATGTTTAGTACAAACCCTTAGAGGTATTTAAGTAAAACCATTAGATGGCAAATTTCTCATTGTCTTTTGTATATCTCTCATTATCTCCCACATACTACACTAAATTTTCTATTGTATTCAGTCAAAAAATTATTATTCCATGTAGAACTCTTCCTTAGAATCACCAATCCAGTTTAGTAACTATCACTTTACTTGCAAAATGGAACTATAACAAGCCCTTGAGATGGGAGTAAAAACCCAAACAGACGGCAAAAACCAAATATAAACAACAATTGTCGAAAATAACGGTAATTCTAAGCCGGCTGTCCGCGGTGAGCTAGACTATGGCAATTGACGTTTTTCTGTTATTTTACTTCCTTTACAAGAATTTAAAGTAATATTTTGTCGCCGGTTGTAACTAAACTGTGATTGATCTTTAGACTACGACTATTACCTCACAAAATTTAACCAGTAAACACCTCTTGGGTACGTTAATTTTTAGGGTGTTTACTGGTTACAATTTTGCCCTATGGAGGGGTGGGGGTTTGGGAATGGGCTTAGAGTAAAACGCGATTCTTCAAAGGTCAATGACAAAAACCAAATATAAACAACAATTGTCGAAAATAACATAAGGCAGTAAATACTCTAGTCAGCCACTGCCAGGAACCAACTCGAGATAATAAGACCTAGTCTTCAGTTTCAATATGTTTAACAAAACAGTATTCACCAAATTAATACAGAGCGGTGAGGCTCCTTAATTAAAGCAAAAGCAATTCTGAAGGAAACCATCCAGTCCGTCCAAAGCACATTTAAATCCGTTTGGACAACATCCCAAAGCAACCAATGGTTACAAGAAATTGGTAATTCTAACCTGTATCGCGGTGAGCTAGACTATAGCAATTGACGTTTTCCTATGTTATTTTACTTCCTTTAGAAGAATTTAAAGTAATACGCTGTAACTGCTGTCATTGACCTTTGAAGACTACACCTTGTACCTAACGTGGGGTAGGTTAATTCGGCAAGCCCCCGACCTTGCAAAATTGTAACCAGTAAACCCCCTAAAAATACCAACCTAACGTACCCTAGAGGTGTTTACTGGTTACAATTTTGCCGTATTAGTTATGGAGGGAGGTGGGGGCTTGTCACGGAATGCCGCTTAGACCTACCCCCGTAGGTATTTAAGTCGTAGGTAGTCTTCAAAGGTCAATTACGGTATATTTACAGCCGGCCGACAAAATATGACTTTAATTCTTTAAAGCAAGTAAAATAACATAGAAAAAACGCCAATTGCCACAGTCTAGCTCACTGCGGACAGCCGGCTTAGAATTACCAAGAAATTAATAAAATTTTACCTTGGCTTCTGTCCTAAATTAATTTCGTTTGAATGTGACCACTACCGTAGTGTACCCAAGTGGGGGAGGGTAAAATTAGGATTAGCCTTCATAATTTACAATTAACTTTTACACTCCATAAAATATTAAAATTAGCCTAGGCTAGTTAATATATATATACCTTTACAGCAATCTACAATCAACCCAACTTCCTAAAAAAACACTAGTCAAGAAAACACTACTCACCTAATTTCCAACAAGAACTCAATATCCCGTCAAGGCACAAGTTTAGGAGTGGAATACAGATTATACAGTTCCAACTAACCGACCTGGGAACTGAATTACTTTATAACATCATAAAGGGATTGGCCAATGACCAGTGATATGTAGCCTTCATAGTAGAGAGGTCGGCAGCCGATAGATGGCACTGAAAATAAGATGACAAATTTTCAAGACATTATTTCAGTTATTTCTCATATAATTTTATTTTAATGTTTAAGGCTAATTTAATTTTGCAAACTTGCAACGCGTTGCTAACAGACCGAATTGGTGAGTGCCACTGAAATTTTCAAATTTTCAAGATCACATTTCGCAAAATAAGCAGGGGAAATAATATAAAATACGAAATAGAAAAAACGTGCGCACAAATAAAACATTGGATACAGAGTACTGGGCAGAATATTGAAAAACAATGTATGGATGAGAAACGCATATTTGAAGTGTCTCTACTACTGCGCATATCTGAAAAATGTTCCTGTTACCAGAGACCTGGTTCTCTCTGCTACTAGTGAAAAGTGCTACACAACATGTTAGTGACGAAAATCGAATCGACGAGTAACGCGACTGACTGCAAAAACGAACTCAGTTTACAAAAATAAAATTACTCATTTGCATTTCGTTACACAGGTTTCACGTTAGTCGGCAATATAAGAATGTTACATTAAATTCTTTGCGTAACACAGCATTCGAAATTTATGCGGTTATCTAAGACATTCAATAGCATTCTTGTTATACTAATTGTATATTATATTTTATATATACTTTGAAATAGCCCCCAAGACAGTAAGACCCTTTATTCATAAACATTCTACGAAATCTACGTTTTTGGTGTGATGGAAGCCAGCAAACAGCTTTGGTGTACTTGCAACTGATCTATTAACTCGGACTTTTTAGAGAGGCTGATTCGTTGGCAGCTGTGCCGACATATACGCCATCTTGCCCTTCCCAGAAAAGTAATTTTCTGGTTTCTAAATATGGATAGATGACAGGTATTTTCACATATTGTAGCATTATTTTCGATATTACTTTAATTTAACACCAACTCCTCGATATTTTTGCTTAATTCTGTTCTCTTGAGTGTCCTTATTATATTAGATACGAAAGTCATACTCAAATCCATCACAAATTTACCGTCACCCTTTTAGTCACCGTCTTTGGGTTATGTTCCCGTGGAACTGGTACTGAAGTTCTTTCATTACTTCAGACATTATTATAAGCAGACATGTTCTTTTTGTTGAGACTCGGTTGATTAATTTTATATATGTATGTAGATTTCGTGTGAGTAGGACGTGTCTGTGAAGTGCTCTGTGGAAAGTGCCTGATTTGAGCGATGCTCAAAGTGAATATGAAGAGGAGGAAGGGAAAATAAAAACAAAGACAGTAGAAATTAAATCAAGTAGAGGAAAGATCAAACTATCATACGAACATTATCTCATAATTATCGAAACAGCACGTAGAGATGGAACAGTAAATAAAATACTGGAGAAGGATGAGTCAACCCAAATCGAGAGAGAGTTAGCAGCTTGCGGACATTGCTCTGATGAAGTTGATAATGAAGGAACCAAGGTCTATAGACCTTGGAAGGAACTTGCTGTGAAATGTGGTACACACATTTCACAGATACACACACATACTTCGGAGTGACAGCATATTGTACATCTGTAATAATTGCAAGAGGCCTGAACAAAGAACACACAAAAAACTTATTGAAGATGAACTTGAAGAAATAAAAGCAAACACAGAGGTACTAGCAAAGTTGATTCATGATTCGGCTCAGAAAACTAGTGATGCAATGATCAACATAGATGAAATTCAAAATAAAATTAACCATGTTGATAAAGATGTAAAGACCATGACAAAAAAAGGGCAAAACTTATGCTGAGTCACTAAAGACAAAAAAAGGGTGCTTCTGGTCAAATATACAAACGAAGAGAGCACATCAGCAAATGAAAAGAGACAAATTATGAGTAAAATAACGGCGCCAGTTGAACAGGTTAAAACAACAAGAGATGGACCCTTATTTATAAGATTTCCAGACAGGAAAAACTTAGAAAAGGCAAGAAAGGAGATTCAGGAAATCAGCAATATATCAGTAATAAATGAGAAGGGTAAACTTAAACAAAAATTAAAGTAGTATATGTCCCGAAAGATGAAGATGACATTATCAATAACATTGTAAAGGAAAATCCATGGATAGGTAATTTCATTTCTGAAAATGACGACCTGAAAATTGTAAAGGAAAAGAAAGCCAAAGATGACAAATATAAGCACTATATCATCAAATGCACACCACAAATACGAAAGGCTATCTACGATAGAGGTGACAAATTGTCTACACTGTATAGCCGCTGCAAAGTATACGACTGTTACATGCCCTATCAGTGCTATAAATAGCACAACAAATTGTAGACATAGCACAACAAATTGTATAAATGACCAAGTTTGTCCTAGATGTGGTGAAAATCACAGATCAAATGAATGTGCTAGCAGCATCTTCAAGTGTAAAAGTTGTGTAAAGAAAGGCTATAGTGATACTAAACATAAAACATATGATGGCAACAAGCGCACAGTATGTAAAGAATATGTCAAAGGTGAAAAATAATAAGGATCATGGTTTTGATTAATAATCTTCTAAGCAATTTAATAAACATACAGTTTGTAGGAAATAAAACTAACGCTATTAGAAATCTTATAAATGATCACAATCTAGATATATGTATGCTCAAGAAGACTCTGGCTAAGCAATTAAGTGATTATTCTAAAATAAAAAACGACGCCAGGATCTCACAACTTTTACCATGTACGGGAGAAAAAGGGAATCTTTGTAATATACAAAGTATCTATAATGACAAAATGTGTTCAGTACACTTGAAAACATCAACACCAAAATTACACACATAAACAAACACATACAAGTCATAACAGTTTATAAACCAACAAGCACAAGTAAGAGATCGTTCCTAGATGAAGTCAGTGACTTCCTCGACTTGTTAGCTGATAACAAAAATATACTGATTTGTGGTGACTTCAACCTACATCTGGATGATAAGGATGGCAAATATGTTAAAGAAATTATAGAGTTACTTGAAAGCCACGACCTCGTAAATGTTGTGAAAAAAAACCGACATTATTATTGAACCATACCATTGACTAGTGACACAAACCAAAAACAACGAGATTGTGAGTGACACACAAGTTGAGCCTGAATGCGTGATATCTCCAATAGATAAACTAGTTACATTTAGTATAAATATCTGGAAGGGCTATACATTAAAAAAAAACCATCACTTACAGAAACAAAACCAACTTTAAAGTTGATGAATTTGTTGTTGAGATCATAAAGAAAATAAGAGAAACAAGCCAGGAGTGCGGGTGTAATTTGAGGAATACCTTGACAGGCGACCAAGTATGTGTAAGCTGTTTTACATTTTATGGCAAAAGTATATTGGCGTCAAGCTACAACGATAAATGTCCAGATGTAACAAGGCAAATAATAGTTAAAGAAAATGCCAAATGGTTTAACAGTGAATTACGTGAAGCTAACAAAAAGAAAAGAAAAATGGAAGATCTATGGAAAAGATCGAAATAATCAAGTAGTGAAAATTGGTCACTATAAAACAGCCAGAAATCAGTGCAACGACTTGATTACGAAAACCAAAAAAATATATTACAATAAATGTTTAGTATAGAGAATAATCCCCCAAAAATCCATGACAATTTAGCCGGAATATTGGGACTCAAGAAAGAAAAGGTTCTGCCTGATGTAACTAGTGACTACAAAAACCTGGCCGATAACTTTGTGAACTACTTTGAAGACAGAACTGAAAGACTCTGTCATAATTTAGGTAAGGAGGCTCCTCCTGATCTCCTGGTGATTGCAATGAGAAATAGCAAATTCAGTAAGTTTAAAAAACTGAACATGAATAACAGAAAAAAACAATGAGAAAAGTAATAAACACCTACTGTAAAAATGACCCGTTTCCCATAAGTGATTTAAAAGACGCAAAAGCTTTGATCACTTGCGGGGGATATATTTTGATATTGTCAAAATGTGTCTATCACAAGCATAATTCCCAAATAGTGAAAAGCTTGCTTGTATTAAGTCGGCCTATAAAGGAAAAGGCGATAAAGAAAATCTAAGCCTCTATAGATCAATATCGAACCTATCGTACTTATCAAAACATAGAAACGGAAGTTCACAAACAAGCGTGGAAACACTTGAAACAACTCACCATTATACCTGATGATCAGTCAGCGTACAGAAAAAACTGCTCAACAGAGACTACATTGTTCGCAATTATAAATGATATGGTAAAAATTATAGCAAATGGCAAATGTGGCATCCTGGTTATGCTTGACCTAAATGCAGCAATTGGCACAGCTGACCACAATCTGCTGCTTGAAGACCTGAGAGCAGTAGGCATCGAAGATGATGTGCACAAATGGTACAAAAGCTACTTAGAAAACAAGAAGGTACAGTGGTTATATCAAATGTGAAATTAGAAAAGAAAAACCTAACAAAAGGAGTGCCCCAAGGCAGCGTTTTGGGTCCACTGCTATATGGCATTTACACAACTGAACTATCTAGAATTCTAAATAAGCACAAGGTTAAGTATAAACTATATGCTGATGATACTCAGTTCTAACTTCCTGTCGAAACGGTGGAGGAAGAATTAGTAAAATTGATGCAATAATGAAAGATACCAAAAAATGGATGTCGGCGAAGAAATTGAAACTTAATGAAAACAAAACTGAGTGTATGCTGTTTGGATCTGACAGTGCACTACGAAAATATGAACACTTCAAAAGAATAACTATTGGTTCGTTAACAATAAATGTTGTAGCAGCATTGAGGAACTTAGGAGCATTTATTGATAATAAATTGTCGATGAAGAACCATTTAGTGCATATTACAAAAACCTGTAACTACCATGTTAGAAACATTGCATTTATTACGAAATACCTAAACAAAGATACTCTAAAATCAGCAATTTGCAACCAAATGCTTTCGAGGCTTGACTACTGCAACGTTATATACTAAGGTCTCCCCAACTGCCTACTAAGAAAATTACAAGGAGCACAAAATAGAGCCGCGAGGTTAATAAAAGGACTACGCTCCCGTGATAGAATAATCCCACTGCTAATTGAGCTGCATTGGCTCCTAGCAAAAGCTAGAATAGAACATAAAATACTTCTTACATTCTTTAAAGCGCTAAAATATGGTGAACCAACATATCTGAGAAACTGCTTAAGCTTCTTTAGACCTGAAATAGATATTGTAATCAGACATGCAAGTGAAGCATATAGGCTATTTGAATCTAGAACAAATTGTAAGCCAGGCGAGAGAGCATTTGTACACTGCACCAAGACTATATACAACAAAATACCGCCTGAAGTGAAGATCGTACAAGAAGAAAGCAAATTTAAAATAACTAAAGACTCTCCTATTCTGCAGGATCTACGATACTGACGAGAAGACACTGAAAGACAATTATGAAATATAAGAAGCACCTTATTTTGAAAACGTACAAGGGCCCGCCAGAGAGGGAATCATCCCTGTGGAGGGCTGTACATAAAACTAAAGAAAGTGAAAATGAAAGAATATTCTGTGCCTCATGACTCATCTGATATATCATGCTTGTTTTTGTTCCAGGATCCATTCTGATTATTGTTGGTAACCATCTGATGTTGGGATGTTAGTCTTTTGGATGTTTGCGATCAAGTTCAAAGTTCATTAGCAAATATTGATTTTCTTAAACCTATATAGTTTTAGTCTTCATACTCTTACGAAGTATGTGTCAAGAATGTATGGCGCGATCAGGGTTTAAAATCACTAAGTTGACCATGCTGCATTGCAGGTTTTCTTTGATTACTGATAAATGATAGACTGTTATCAAAATTTCTTATAATTATGAGTGATATTAGTACCAGATTAAAGTCTTGACATTAGAAATTTTCTATGCAGAGGATCTCATTAAAAATAGAAAACTAGTAATAATAACTACCTATTATCATCATAGCTGAATAGCCAATATTCTTATTCATCCTGGTCATCGCACAATCCATTTCAGTGAAATTATTTTCTTTCTGCAACCATACAGAAATAAGACATAACAAATAACTGAAGTGAAATGAACGGGGCACCATCACCCCTAGGCCACTGCTAAGAAAGGAAAATACGAAGAGATATTAAGTATTACAATAGTTCTTATTATAGTAGTGTTCTCAGTCAGATGGGTTATAGAGGGAATTCTCAGTCAATCTCATTCATGTAGTATCATATTTAATCGATCACTACTGCTAGGCCACATATGTTCTCATACGCCACTATTGTTCTTGGTGACTCATTTTACTGAAAGACCTTTCGCTAAGGATAACTGCCATCAAAATAAGATAAACCAAAACTGTTTAAACAATGGGAAAGAAGTCCTTTACATCTTTAACGAGAGTTTAAAAACTTCACCTAAGTGAATCAGTTCAATATCAAGACACCCATTTAAGTCAGTCTTGTACTTGTCAACCAAAATTCTAACTGGGTATTTAATGCATCCTGCTGTTAATACCCTCAGAAGGTCTAGAAGTCCAGGCAGACAGTCGTCCATAAAAGAGACCACATAAACGTGGCCTTGATTAGACCCAAATAGTAGTTTTCCTCTGTCGTGGGTCCTCTTTATTGAATCACTGATTCATGGCTCCTAAGTAATCTACCTTTTTCGTAACTTAGCTGGAAGGGATTCTTGTTACACATGTAGCACTGGCAGTATTTTTATATTAGCTATATACAGAAGCGGTAGCTTTTGCATTGCCGATTACCATTCAAAGGCAAATTTTCTCTCGTGTAACTTATGTACATTCTATCTGTAGCCTATAGTTTTGAAAATGCTACAAGCAAATGTTAATGAGCTGCTGTGGATAAGGAATATGTTTAAGTACTTAGCCCTGCCGCGATTTTTACGAATAAACTCTGTTTCAGATATCATTAGATCGCAACATTTAATGTTTCTTCTTAGTAATACTGCGGTCAATCAATTATTACGTCAAAAAATGTATAGCTAATTTTCTCCAACATTGCTCGGTAAAGTGGCAGAAACTTGGTAACTTAAATAACGATAATGTCAATATCTCTTTCAAGTATAACAACTATACGGGAAATTTGATATGTAAGAAGAACAGCGAAAAAAATGCCAATGTCATTTTCATCACTTGCCTTGATTGCAACTAGCTTTGTGTGGTGGAGAATGGTTTGGGACTAGAAGTTAGATCAGACGATAACAGATGTGTACTTCATCGCTACCATTTCTATCACAGGTTCCCTCTAAGTCCATGCACGTTACATACAGTTTTTCCCTTAAATTTTTGGTCGTCTCGCACAATTGTTTCATGATAAAACACTTGATCTCTATATCTCTTCTTGGTTTACGTCCACACTAGTAAACCTCTAATAATCTTTCTGTCACTTGATTTTCTCTCCCAGTTGACATACTGCCTAACAATCTCTTTATACTGAATAATGCTGTCAACTCTTACATTCAGATCCATAGCCTCATCTTATTTTATCTTGTCTCATCTTCCATGCATAGTTTACGAGGGCATCAGAATCCCCCCGCCCCCAATTTGTCCTCGGGAAGCCCCCTTTATATTAAATGCCATACTTTATATTTTTTCTTTAAAACTTTCTTTTTTATTCTATAACTGTTTTTGAGTAGACATGTCTTCACTTCTTGGATTTATTAAGTTCTCGCATCTTTTTAATTTCAGGTTACTTGCTGAATGGTATGGATGTCATATGCATAAAAGTCATCTTTCTGATATTTTTGTTTCATCTTAGCTCCATTAATCTATATTTAGATGATGTTAGATTGTGTACCTACATTAAGTCTGAGACACGCTGATCACATTGTTTAGTAAAATTTTCTGATATGTGGATACAAAATTTGACTGGTGGTGGTTTGTGTAGATTAAACTGGCTTAAGCTAGCGTAGGACTCTCAAACAAGACAACATATGAATATGGTGTTACATGAAAGTGGTTGGGGTGCGGGTATTACCCTTCGGAGTGACGCACCAACTGAAGCGTAATTTGATTACATGAGTTTATTATATAGACAACTTTATCGTACATTAGGAGAGAAAAAAAAAGAGACTATTTATGTTTACGATTTTCATAGATTTATTTGTTGGCGAGATGTTTGATGAAGTTGTTTGCTCCTTTCATAACGAGGCAGACGATAACAACATCATCCATCGTAGTCCGGATTCGTAGGATAAAACGCATAGATATTTATTTCGTTTCTAATACTAACTAACCACATGATATTAGAATGTATTAACAGATTGCAGTAGTCCTAAAGCATGTGAGTACTTTTTAAAGATGTGTGCAGTTATAACATTGTTGATTACGTTTTATTTTATGCTGTTTCCAGATGTTTTTAGTCTAGTCCTTAGTGCAACCCAGTATACTGCAGCTGTATCCCTGGCTAATTGCGGGAGGCGACACATTAACTACGCATGAAGTTGTTAAAGTTTAAGAATATTTTTAGCTTAACAGTACCCATGTTGCAACGCTTCCAAGATGACGTATGACAGGTAGTAATTCGGCGCCATTTAGGCTATGCATGGCCAATTCGCCAATCTGTGGCAGGTCTGTAAACAATGGTGATTGGTCGAAGGCTCTAATTGACAGCCTAATACTATCGTGTCAGCTAAACATATTCTGAGGCCAGTTTGGCGAAAGCATAAGTCGTTTTGAAGATCTGTGAATAGGCCTAATCTTTCCGCCTCACGTATAGGGTGCTTTTTTTTTTTTTTTTGCTAGTCTAGTTGAATGTTGCTGAAAAAGTTATTTGTTGATGACGTAGGCTATTTACCTATTTACGCATAAGAGAACGTAGGTATTATTTTATAAGTTGCTTTTTGAAAAGAGCTCTTCATTCTCGTTATTTTGAACTCCGTAAAACTCTGCACAAATTATAAAATTAAAAATGAGTCAAATTACGACTTATAAAGGTAAGACAATCCCCCTCCTAGCTAATACGTAAATAATATATTAGAAGTGAGGTAATTTCTTAGAATAACGTTTAAAACATGTTTGGTCTTAGAGGATACCATACAAAACTATCATCATTTACATGGATATTGCATAGATGGATAGTTGGTTTGGCTTTTGGACACTGGTGAATAAAGATGGAGACTGTTAGGTAGTAGGCAAGTGGCAGAGCAATGCCCTCTTACTTTTCAGTAACCCATAAATCTTTTACTATTTTTGATGCTGTTATGTTAAAAAACTTTGTGATATTTAAAGATATTAGGTTCATTACATTTAATGTTATGTTGCATTTGCCCAGTAGGCTATGGCAAGGAAACTTGAAAAATGAATGTTTAGGGTATGTTCACCAATTATTGTGTCATGGTTGTTCAGCATGATAGGGAGACTCAAAAGGGTAATTGTTTTATATTCCTCCTCTTCCTTGACATCTTCCTCCATACTATCCTCATGTCTTACTCATCTTCATATTGACAGAAGTGTAGGAAGAGGGCAATCTGGAAGGCTGCCTTATGCAGTGTTAAGAAGTCTTCTTGCAGCTGTTGTGCTTTGTATTGCAGTAAGAGCAACCTAAAGGTCACTTACGTGTCTTGCAATTATGAGCAGTGTGTTTGGATCAGTCATGAGTTGACCGGTGCACACAAGTCCACTTATGATTGATCATTGTGTGAGTTCACTCATTCTCCCTGGTGTGTAACCCTGTTCACTCCAGGTCACCTGCAAGCCCTTTTGCATAGAGATCGGCATCTCACATCAGATGCCAGGCTTTGTATAGGTTGTAGGAGATAACCCTCTGCTTCTTATACACTTGACTGGGATGCTGAGGTGTCCAGGTGACAGTCTCTTGCCTTTGATGCAGATTGTTCAGCTATCGCCCAAGGCATATCTTATACAAGACTTCAGGTTTGCATATTCAGAAAAAATTAATATTATCCTGAATTTGCAAGGTTACAAGTCTGTCTACCAATACTAGTTGTTCTTATGGGAATATAAGCTTGTTTTAGGAGGGTGAGTAGGAGAAATCGCTGTTCATCTGCTGTTATCAAGCACTTTTTCTTTAGCCACTGTCAGGGAAGGATGTCTTGCTTTGCTCTTCTTGATGGGTTGTATCAGGTATGTTGAAACGGTAAATTTACAGTTTCGGTCAAATTCACATTTCCGATATAAAATTACATTTTCCCTAGCTTAAATAGTGTACTTTCAACGAATCTGACCTTTATTTCTACTGCAAATGATTAGATTTAGAGATACATGGCCGCCATGGGTACCGCTCTCAGTTTCGGGTGGTGAAAACGCGCGCCACGCGGCTTATGCACATTTTAAATGATTGTTGCAAGCTCGTATGTTCTGGCAAGTGGTAATATTGCGCTGCGCGCACTTGCCACAGGGGTTACAGGGAACGAAATTTTACCCCTAACGTCTAGTTACAGTTTCGGTGAAATTCACGGCCGAAACTGCAATGTTACCCTTTTCGTTAACCACTTCACTTACCTTAAATAGATGGTAGTACTAAATGTTCACGAAGAAAGGTATTCACAACCTGTGGAGTTCCATTGTAATGTCCATGGAAACGACCAATAGCCTCAAAGTAAGACAGAGAACACCCACTGCAGACGTGCACGACGGAATCCATGGCAGTCAACTGAAGCGCACTTTTGTAGAAAGCCGGCTTATTCCAAAATCGCAGTTAATTGGATATTCTTGAAACAAAGAAACCAATCAGGTTTCAGCATTTGTACCGTACTTATAATTCATAACGAAAAACAAAAGACGATTAGGCATTTTTACCCACAATACATTGACAAAAAACAAAAACGCATCAGCAGAAAAACTGACATGGCAGCATAAACGCATCCTTGCGATAACAACAAGGCACAATATTCATCGGCAAATATCTCCGTAACTCTTAATTTGCGGAAGATGCGAGTAAGTATTTCGTATGAATCATGACAAAAATATACGATAGCAAGTAAAAAAATATTAGATATCCGAATTTGACTGAAACTGTAATAATACCGTTGAAACTTTCTGCTTTAAATTTTTAAACTCATAGCACACAACACTTCTTTTGGACCAATTTTGTAGAGTTGCCATAACTTAACCTAATGTTTTGTGAGGTAGGCCAGTTTAGCTCTGTTTGTGTACTGTAATATGTTACCATTGTATTTCATTTATTATAAGCTGAAAGACAGTAGCTTAGCTTATTAACACTGTAGACTTGGTTTGAACAGACCTGTCAAATTCCTTATTTAATAAAGAGCCATCTTCTACTATCCTTAGACCACAGTTAATAAATATGAATGTCAAAAGATGGATCATTACCAATTTGTATTTTTGAAGGCCCTCATTCAGTTCATTTCAGATCCCAAAACACTGGTGTTTCATCTTTGAGACAGAATAATATGAAACATCTGTAATATGTACAATTTATATGATGCAACTCATACTTAATAGCAATTGTTCCTACAGGCATATAAACCAATCCTTTTCCATAAGAATATTCATCATCTTTACCTGGCAACAGTTGTTTGGGCTTGGTAGCAAGATGATTAATTGGCAGTTGGTAGATGAGAAGAGTGGTCCCCCACTTAGCCTACCTGCCATAAGACAATATTTTTACAACCGTGGTTGTGATAAGATTTGCTCTTTCCTGACTACCTTGTAAACCCCTGTACAGGGTACTCTGTTGTGAGTTTTACATATATTTTTGTTTTCATAATAGATGTTGCTTTAAAGAAAAGTGTGAGTGAGCAATGAAGGTTTGTACTGTGGATCCACACCAGTTTTGTTCATTCTGTAATGTAGAACTGGCAGCCCAGATTCTCATGCCGAGGAGTGGGTTGGCTGGTCTCCTTCATGGACGAATTTAAGCAAAAAGACATTTGGGTCACTGCCTGAGAGGGGTGGAGAAATACTCTGCCCTTGGCACCCACAGAGCCCTTACAGATCTTTCCTGTCGGGCTGACCTCCCTTACTCCCTGTCCTGCCTCTTCTGCTTATTCACCTCTAGCTCAGTCTGAGAGTGATACATACATACTCCTAAATCTGATGATGTAGACTTTCCTGCTGTATCTCCTCCTGGTAATACTGTTTCCCCTGTACCAGTCCACACTCCTTAGACCACCTACTCCTGCTCCTGGCTTTCACACCTCTGAGCCCAGTCGCTTCACCAGCATGGAAAATAAATTTGATCAGAGAATCAGTATGGTGGTAGTTATAGTGCCCAATTAGGGGCATCGATGCATGTCCTTATGGTGAAAGTGAAGTGTTAGTGGAGGAGGTGGCTGTTTGTCCCGCTGATTCTCTTAGGCATTGGTCACTGCCATACTCCCCTGAACCAGGGAGGAGGCATACCGTTAGCCCAAGGGAGATCAGTCGGGTCTGCCCATGAGCAGTCCCCCTCAGACCAGCCTGTTGCATCCCAGGTTGTGTCAAGAGACAGCCACTGAAAAGGTGTCTCGGACGTGCATCAGCTCTCATCCAGTTTGGAAGATTCTTCACTGTACAGACGTTGCCAGTGGCGTTTTCCTGACGAATCACGCCCCTTGAAGAGGTGTTCTTCTTCTAAGGATCAGGCTCCTCAACTGCCCAGCAAAAGGTTGAGGGAGTCTCCTCTCAGTCCTCAGCCTTCTTGCAGTAAGTAAGAAAGCTTTCGGCTGCATGGATGCCTGGCTAGCAGAGAAGAGGAAAGTCAGGAAGGCGGTCTTTTGTGCACCTCCTTCTCGCTTAATAAGGCAGAAGTACCTGTCTTATGCAGCTGGAGAAGCTCCATCCTTGGGAGTTGGAGACTTCTCCAGTAGCATAGATGCTTCTCGTCGTTCAGCTTTTGCTTTGGCCAGAATTCTTTTCACAACCTCGGAGTTGGACCATCTTCTCAAAGATATTTTCAAAGTCTTTGAGATTTTTAGTTTTGTAGATTGGATGGTAGGAGCTTTAGCTAAGAAAATAGAAGACTGTGTGTCCCTGCAAGAAAACTTTGCTTCGGACTGGCTGGGAGTACTGGGGTGCGCGGATAGAGCTGTAAGAGATGGAGCAGTAGAACTAGCTACCATCATCACAACGGGAGTCCTCAAGAAGCATGGTATTTGGGGATGAAGGATAGGAGGAATGCCTTCCCTTTTCCTCTATCCACTCTCCGTGAATAAGGGCAGTTGTACTTCTAGGAAAGTTTGGTGGACACTGAATCTTGTGTGTCATTAGTTGGTTTTTTATGGTTTGGCTAAAATGTCATGTGGTGTAGGTTAATTTTATCTGGTCTTTGTTATTCTATTGTACTGTGCCCAGGGCAAGGGCAATCCACATATTATGTGACCCATTGGATTTATTAGCTTTGGCAACCTGCGATTGACCTCCTACGTTGCAAAGCACCCACTCAGTAGAGGTGATTCTTGGCTCTACCGACACACTGCTACAGGTCGAGAGGAGCCACGACCAGAGGCAGTACCCGTCTGCTGTTGCTCCCTCACCAGGTAAGGTTACAACCAGCATTCCAAGATGCTAGCTAATTTGCTATCCCAAATTACCCCCCATAACAAGTAGTTTTTTGGGTAGTATATGTCCATTCATCCCACCTCCACTCAATGTGGGATTCAGCTATGTAATTATTTGGTAAGTTACTTATATAAAAATGACATTTTTATAATAAAATAAAGTTTTATATATACTAACCAAATAATTACATGATCGGAGCCCGCCCCCCTCCCCTCTCATGGACATAGAGCATAAACGAATTGAGCTCCTTAGCTAAGTTGTACCTATTCTTCCCCGATAGTGGGTGGGGCAATATACCTACACCTAAAACAAAAGAGCACTCCCGCGAATTTCGAATTTTGAGCTGCCACGTAAAGTAGAAACTGTAGCTATGTAATTATTTGGTAAGTATATGTAAAACTTTATTTTATTATAAAAATGTCATTTTGGTTGACATAAAGACTTATATAGGGTTGCAAAGACTTCAGCAACCTTCCATTCTAAATAAATGTTCAACTGTACAAGGCAGTTTTTATGTGAGTATACATGAGATATTTTAGTGAAAAACTATACACCAAGTGTGGCAGATGCAGATGTTATAGCTGTCTACTTCAAACTGAAGCATAAGCCTAACATAAGGCAGTGGTTGCTGTATGTGACACAAAATTTGTTTAAAGTGCTGTGAATCATGAGGGAACATTCAATGTATTCTAACTCTATTATGTTGATACAGCATGAGTGTCCTAGCATGGAGCATCAGGAAGAACGTGTCCATGATGAGGAAGAATGGCATGTGGAAGCCTCTGCTGTCATTCAAGATGTAAAAGATTGTGTTAGCCAGATTCATATATCATCTCTGCCTTCTTCAAATACTACCATTTTCTTCAACCTCACTACCAGGGAAAATAACACATATTGTGTAGAACTCACGGCATCTGGTTTCAGGTAATGGAAATTATAGACTCCTAGATAAGTTTAGACAAATTAGGACTGCAATTGCATTTGTATGTGTGTAAAATTCATGTTTAACCTTCTGACTATTAAACCTGTAAATTTGTAAATTAAGTTTAGCTTGAAAACTAAAATTTTGTCTCATTGGTGATGTCATAGAAGCAGCCAAAAATTACAGCTATGGAATTGAGCAAAGAAATACATTTCCATCAGAGCAATGTCCCCTAAAAATTTTGATTTCTCCAAAGTTAAAAACATTATAGTGTATATTAAGTTGATAAAAACAAGATTGAAGTACCATCTGATCTCTTTGTCCATTATTCTGATGTCACTGAATCCTAATGGATGATTAGGTGCTTGGTTCATTTTGATATAAAACATGAACAGTCTTCTTAGTGTTCTAGTAGCATATATTGGTGTTAAAGTATAGATGACATGAGCAAACTAAGTTAGTGCTGAATATTCATTTTCATATACAGTGAAATCTGCATATGATATTTTTAATGTAAGGCAACTGTCCTTCCTGAAAGTTGCATTTTTCCAATAGTATAAGAATAGTTTTGCCTAACTCTGCCAAGTCTACTCTTGCTGTTCTGTTGATGGAAGACCATTCATTTCTGATATTGTAATTTGTAACACATTTAAGATTTCACATCATCCCCATTAATCATAAGATGCCTTACATCCATATAGAGTAACCCCCGTCACTTAATTTATGTCAGCCAAAAGACGGCCTCAGTACCTATGCCCAAGCCTTCTCGTGATGTTTCGTATTATCCCATATTCCTTTGTGTAACTGCATAGTGTTCAAAGCTTCTCCACATCACTTATAAATTGCCTTTGTGACAGATTTTAACTTTTTGCCAACTATATGTTTGCTTCTGCTGTTTGTTTCTGTTTACCCACTTTTGTTTTGATATTGTTTCTTGTTAAGGTTACTAGATGGAATTTTTTAGTTTTTTCCTATGTACTGGGAATCAGCATATCACCTGCCTTTCCCTACACAGTTACAATGAGTATTTTCATCTCTCAATTTTGTTTCTCCTTTTTTTAACAGGAATTTATTCAGTCTTAGTTTCTTTTTCTGGGCTGGGTGTTTGTTCGTACAAAGATACAAACCATTTGTTTATATGAGGATAAAAAAAAAATATGGATAACCTTCAGCAACTGTTGGTTGGGTCATTGAAGCTTGGCAACAAGGTAGTTAATAGTTGCAGATAGGTGAGTTGTTGGGTACCACCAACTTGTCAATAATCCAGTCACCTTTTCTATAACCACCACCAAGTCTGTTGTTTCTGTTGTCATTCTGATACAGAGCTCAACTTGTTTTTCAACTTTGTGTTAATTACCGTATATACTCGTGTGATGTGCGATCTCAAGTATCATGTGATCCCCAAATTTTCACCCATAAAAATAATTTTATCATGTATCTCGTGTATCATGTGAGTTCCAATTTTGAGAGTGTCAATTCATAAGCTTGGTGGTTTGGCATGCTAATGGCTGACCTGAGTTTTGGGTGTGTGCAGCTATTCAAATTATTTTTCTTTCAAAATCCCAAGAATTGGCCATAGAAAATCGCAAGATTAAGAAAAAACCCAAGATAATAAAATAATTGTACATCTGCGAAGCCTTAAAGTCCTAAATAATCTCTCTCTCTCTCTCTTTCTCTCTCTCTCAGGAAAAGATGCTGCTAATTTGAGTCTCTTTAACCATTGGGGTATTAGCACATATGGACACTGTGTGTGTGTGTGTGTGTGTGTGTGTGTGTGTGTGTGTGTGTGTGTGTGTGTGTGTGTGTGTGTGTGTGTGTGTGTGTGTGTGTGTGTGTGTGTTGTTGTTGTCAGTCTTGTGGACTGTAAAGGTTGTGACCAGCTGGTAAACAGAAATGATTAAAGAGATAAACTCTCTCTCTCTCTCTCTCTCAGGAAAAGATGCTGCTAATTTGAGTCTCTTTAACCATTGGGTATTAGCACATATGGACACTGTGTGTTTGTTGTTGTCAGTCTCGTGGACTATAAAGATTGTGACCTGCTTGAAAACAGAAATGGATTAACATTCCTCAAGAGATTAAAGAGATAAAATCTCTCTCTCTCTCTCTCTCTCTCTCTCTCTCTCTCTCTCTCTCTCTCTCTCTCTCTCTCTCTCTCTCTCTCTCTCAGGAAAAGATACTGCTAATTTGAGTCTCTTTAACCAATAGGTATTAGCACATATGCACACACTGTTTTGTGTGTGTGTGTGTGTGTGTTCATAATGTTTTAAAAAATGTGTAGTACAGGTATTACATCTTTGGAAGCAAAAACAAACAAATTATGTTGTTGTCAGTCGCATGGACTGTAAAGGGTGTGACCAGCCCATAAACAGAAATGGATTAACATTCCTCAAGAGATTAAAGAGATGAATTATGTTTTGAAGGTATGTCAATGCAGCATTAGCAAATATCTTCTGAAGCAAAATAAAAAATTCTTTTGTTGCTTAAGAATCTCTGAACCAACAATTTTGCATGCAAAGTAATGAGAAGGAATTCATTCTATTCTTCTTGTAATCAATAAAATACATACACTATTAAAAACTATGTATTGCAATACACTCCCTGAACACCTGAACACCTACTAGCCGGAACAGCTCTCAATTACCAATCCCAGTAATGGGAAATTTTAACAGCCAGCATTACCAATTTTGCAGGTAAAATCTTGTCACTTGAGCTACCATAACAAAATGTTGGCAACTCTGGCACAGGTGTGTGCTGACACTCCTACATTCGTCAATTGCTTTTTCTTGGCACTTCTGGAAGGTTGTTTCCTTCTGCAGTGCAAAGTTTAATCCTGTTGCCCGACTCTCGTATTTTGGATTTCTGGTGAAGACCTAGATTGTATTTACCGGTTTCTTCTCCTGGATTTATGACTTTGGCTTGATTGCTGAGCTTTTTCTGGTTATTTTTGATGTGGAACATTTTTGGATTTGGATTCGCTGGTTCCTGGACTCGGTTGGTCATCATAGACAAGTCTTCTCTTGCACCTTCTACTACCACGCCTTCGGCTTCGACTTCGATTGCCCCTATGACTGTGGATGCTAGCGCTCATCACTCCTGTTCTTCCTGCAAGAGACGGATGAGTACCTTGAGACACGATAGACATTCAGTCTGTCAGGTATGTAGGAAGGTTAAGTGTGATGTGCAGACTCATTGCGATGAATTTTCCGATTGGATGGTAGAAGAGATGGAGGATTACATTCGTCATCGCAAGTTGTTGGCTAGTAAGGGCAGCAAACGGCTGTCAGATTCTTCATTGCCTCAAGTGTCTCAGGCTTCTGTTACAGATCAGTCGAAAGAGTTAGTGAGTTCAGAGGTAGTCAAACAGATAGAGAATAGGATTGCAAGTACAGTAGTATGACAAATTTAATAGCTAGTCTTTTCAACAACTTTCAGATAGGGATAATAGTAGCATTAGGATGTCTAATCCATCATCCTTTTCAGCTCCCCTGTGTGTTCCAGAACCAGCCCTAACGGGTGCTGAGGGTAATGGAGAACCGTAAGCCTCCAAGTGGGTAGGTTCTGCCGGCCCCCTCTGCACAGAGGAGGCAGTGAAGGACCCCCTCCCCCTTGTAGTGTTGATGATGAATTTAATGTTGGTAATGTTAGTCAGGATCAGGATCTAGGTGTGACAAAGACGGATAGGTCTGAGTTAGGTAGTGAGGAGAAAGTATTAGTGTGCAGAGTCATTCTCCTGGATGGGTTCCGGTTTCGGGTCCAAGTGGAACCTGTGCTCCGGCAAAAGTTTCACCATCACTTCTTTTTCGGTCTGGCTCAAAGTCTCAAGTCAGTGTTTCAGCTCCTGCAGTGCAGAATCCTTTTGCTTTAGTTCATAACTATCTTTCGACTATTTCTGAATCTTCTACTTTAGTTTCCCCCTTCTCTGTTTTTCCTACTCCTTCATCTAGTAAGGCAGATTGAGGTTGTCTTTTTTGGCTTCTAAAAGTGGTTTGTGTGACCGGCAATTGGATGTGGCGAAACATAATGCAGATTTGTTGGGTCTTAAAAGGGTACAGACTTTTGGTGAGAGGTTGTTTTTTGAATGTTTCTCTAACATTAGAGAGTATATGACACAGGAGTGTCCAAATTCATGTCGGATATGCTTCAGGATTATCAAGGGGGTCGGATTCTGTGTACTTTTTGTCCCTTTGTTCTAAGGAATCTTCTTCTTCTGGGTTACCTGTCGCTTCATCCTCCGCTCCCACATTCTCTGTTGCTCCTTTTTCTGTCTTCTCTTCAGTTTCTTTTTCTCCTGTCTTTCCTGCAGCTTCCACATCTTCCGCTTTCCCTTCCTCTTCGACTTTGGCATTTCCTCTTCTCAGGTAACTCCTTCTGCATCTGCTGTTCCTCTGTCTCCTGCCTTTCCTTCCTCAGTACATGCAGTCCTCAGTTATCGGCTGGGGTTCCGTTCTGGGGGTGTGATGATAATTGAAAATCGGCGATTTCCGTCGATTTTCAGGGCTTATCGGCGCCGAAAAGCTCTGATTTTTGGTTATCGGCGCCGAAAATTGCCGTAAAACTGGATCGCCATTAACCGAGCCTGCCATTAACCGGGAACTGCCTGTACAGTCGTCTTTGGTAGGATGATCTTTCGGTCAGGTGAAAACGCAGTTTCGGCAGAATTTGGCCTCAGGCGTTCCATGTTCCAACCCTTTGGGTATGCGCGACCCCTTGCTTCCGCATCAAGTGGCTGTTCCGGTAGTATCAGGTATTTCACAGTGTTTGCCCGTCACTTCTAGTTCGGGTTTGTGCTCTGCTGTTTTGACTGGTCTTGCGGTACCTTCCCCGAGTGGCCTGCGGCCGTCATCTCCTGCATTTTCCGCTGCGGATCCTCCGGGTGTAGCTTCTACCTCTTTCATTCTCCCTCCTTCCTCTTCGTCTTCTTCTGTCCCTCTGCAAGTGGTTTCATTTGCGCATCCTCCCCCAGGGTTTAGCAATGCTGGTTTGGTTCCTCTCACTCGTCTTCCCTTCGGTAACAATGTGGATTTGGCTCCGGGTTTCTTGGTTCCTCCCTCTCTTCTTCCTGGTGGAATCAACAATGTGGATTCAGCTCCAGGTACCTGGTTAGGTGTGGGTGTTCAGCACTCTGGTTATGGTGGTCCACTTGTAGACTCTTTGTTGTCTTCTGGGCTTTGTTTAGTTCCTCCTCCTTCGTCGGTCTTAGACCATTCAGACATTGCGGAACAGGATTCTCATCCGGAGGTTCAGGAGATTCCGGCGGACTTAGAATGTCCTCTTGCCAGCAGTAACAATTACAGACGCATGCTTGAGTATGTTATGTCTTTTTCCCTCAAGCAAGAGCTCCAGACCAACCGCATTCGTCAAATCAGTCTTTATTTGAGGCTTTTTATGCCACTAAGCCAGGTCCTGCTCCTTTTTCATGTGGGCTGGTTTGGTTCAATCAGGTTAGACAGGCTTTGGAGGAGGCTGACTGTCGTTTAGCGTCAGTGGTGGCTTCTAACAGGCAGGACATTTCTCTTCTTTCTGCGTGTAAGGCAATTTTCGCAGTTCAAGGTAACCCTTTGGCAGGTGTCAGGCTGCCACTCAATGAATTGGCTGAGGCAATCCTGTCTAGGTCTCCAGCATCATCTCGGCTCATAGGGATTTCTCTGAAGGAAGCAGGTGCTTTGGAGGATGTGTTGTGCGATCAGACTGAGGCTCTTTCGCACTCTGTTTGGATGCTGTCGGGTTTAATGGGGTTCATAAAGAGTGACGACTATGTCCCCTTGGATCCGTGGCTGTTTGACAGCCTAATAACTTCTGTCTCGATGGGTCTGGCACACCAGGCGAATGCTCTGGCTTCATGTACGCATTTGTGAGCCAGAAAAGACGAGATTTCTATCTTGGTTATCTTCCCCTTATTATCCGGATGTCCATAAGAGGGTATTGCTTAGAGAACCTTTAGCCTTAGCGAAATCTTTGTTCAAGGATGATGATGTGGCTAGTATGATGAACTTTGTTGCCTCTAACTCAGCTGTAGAATCACAACAAGCAGCGATCAGGGTAGCAGCTCAGGGTTCTCGTTCCCCAAAAGGAGCTCGTAAGTCTTCTCCATCTAAGAGAAGAGCTTCTAAGTCTCCGCTAGAACACCCAGAAGGGTGCATTTTGCGGTTAAAGCTGCGTCAGTGTCTTCTAGGCCTTCTATGTCTCAGGATTGTTCCGGTGGGAGGTTGTCTCGCGCCTTTCTGGCGAATCTGGAAGGAATGAGGGCCAGAGGATTGGGTAGTATGGGTTCTGAGGGTGGGTTATCGGATTCCTTTTCATTCCCTTCCTCCTCCGTCCTCCTTCCCTGTCAACCTTCCGAGTTATTCCCTGTCTTCCATCAGGGCATTCATGGGTGGTGAAAGGCTTTCCATTCATTTTCTTTTTGAGGATGTGGTAGAAGTCTTAACCTCGGGGTCCAGTTCCATCAGAACGGTGTCAGTCTTATTCTTGGAGACAAAAGGAGGGAATCACCATAGGAAAGGTTGAAATCCCCATAGGAACAAATTTTAGATTCAAGTTGTGTGCTTTTTTCATAAATATACAAACCTGAAGTCTTTTTTTGTAGTCTCATCTCTAACCTTTCTTGCATTCATCCCCACCACTTACCTGCCTGCCACCAGCAACTATGTTGCCAAGCTTCAGCTTTGTATCTATAGCAAAAAGCAAATCATCATGAAGTTCTGATGTTTTCCCATACATAACTAATGGAAACCAAAGTCATCCTACCTAAATAGCTGCCCAGGGTATCTTAAGGTAATTGGAATATCAGGAAGTGTATGCAATTTTTAAAAATTATAATTAATTTTTTCACATACAAATTATACTTTATGAAAGATTACCCACTTCTTTACCTCTCGTAATTGCAGCTAGTTCTCACTGTGCAGTTATTGACCATTTCAGCTGGTAGGGTTGTTGAGGGACCCAGATACTTAGACAGGTAGAAGCTGGAAGTCATCTTTTGGGACATGTCTAGAGTCTGTGCTACTGCAGATTTAGGCTATTATGAAGTACTGTAATAGATTAGTAGGTTAAAAAGATGTATGGTACTATTTAGAATATTTACATACTTATTTTTCTATAGTAATAATTGAGTACTGCAGATTAATAGTTCAAGTCATACATTGTAGAATCTGAAGAGTTCCATTTGCAATATGACTTTTTGTTTTGGTGATGTATCTTTTCACAGACCATAGTTTATTGGGGGGACATATCTGTTGTCTCCTGGTTTATTGGAGGAAAAAAATTTTTATTTTGGATAGGCTTCTGCAATTGAAATTATGTTAAGGTTTTGAAATTCTATATTTGTCCTTGTATTTTTCAGAATTGTGGGTTCCAAGTATGATGACAACAGTGAACCATCTGATGCATATTATGAAACACCATATGCCCTGCTAGACACAATAAGCCCCATGTACCGGGAGAGTTTTAGTTCAGCATTGGCTGCCAAGTTATCTCAGTTAGTCCAGGAGCACGAAGAGCCTCAGGATTTAGATCTAGTCGATTGAATACTTCTTACATGCAAAGTAGCTTTATTAGTTCTGTAGACATTCTAAATGTGTTTGTGTAAAAGATTGGAAGTATTTGTGCATCTGTATAGCCAATACAATATTAGTCCAGTGAAACAACAACAACAGACTGATCAGTTAACATTGATAAAATAGCCACCAGTTCTATGGTATGACCTTTGTGCCCTTTAAGAAGTGCTTTTTGTGAAAAAATCATGAAATCAGTTCTGTTAATTGACTGACAGGACACATTTATAAAGGAACTTCTCATCCTATATTATATAAGGTAAGGTTGTAATTAATTTCTTTGGAGTTCTTAAGTATAACAACTCCTCTTGTTCTTGTAGTGAAGCCTTTACCCTTTGATTTATTCGCTTTTGAATTTTAGCAGTGCATGTCTAACTCTTTTGCTTTAGAGTAAAAAAAAACTTGATGTAAAGAGTGTGCATCTTGAAATTTGGTCTATCCTTTAAAACTAAGTGATTCATTTCTAGAACCAAACCCACATAATATAGTTTCTAGCAATTAAGAATTTCATTTACCCTCTTAATAATGCTCTGACTCTCTCACCTTTGTCCACTTTCAAGCAATTGCACCACACGATTCATTTCATGTTGTTTGACCCGCGTGGAATGCTTTAGGCATAGCCCCTTATAATTTGCTCTTACAGTCATTCATTTTTTGAGTTCTGCCAGTCAGTGCTTCATTATATTTTTTATTACAGTTTTACCTTGTATATTAGGTTGACATATATGCATGGATTGCATTTGCTCTAATTATGGTTGTGATCTGGTTAGTTCCAGTGTCATTGGTATCTTGACACTTAATCATGTGTATTCATCAACAGAAAATAGGGTAATTTTTGCCTTATTTTCACGAATTTATGCCCAATGTTTAAGTAATTTGATTTTTAGTCACATTCATTTCTTATTTTCCTTCAACCAGTAAGTGATACTTTTATCAGATGTTACTCTTGTAACGAGAACTTGGCATCATTTCCAAGTAGTTTAAAGTGTGTATCCTTATGAGTTCCATGTTTAACCCCATGAAGAAAAAAGATGTAAAAGTGTTCAAGTTGATGTTACATATGAATTCACTAACATGTCTTCATTCAGGAATATGCTTAAGGAAATAATATAGTAGCTCCCTAAAAGATGCATTGAACTTCTTCCCGACGGTCATTCATTATTACAGTATTGGTTCTTTGTAGAAGTACACAAGTACATTATAAATATCCATTTGATACTCAGTTATTCTCCTTTGGATAAGCTTTTAGAACTATTAATATCTTCTGGATGCCATAATCCTCAACAGAAACTGTTCAGTAAAGAGTAAATTAGATGGGTTTGTTAAGAATTGTATGGTTGTCAGATTAACAGAAATGTGAAGAATGTATATACTGTATATTGTTTCTTTTAAAGTTTCCCAAAAAAGCAGCTTGCTTGACAGTTAGTTCAGCTTGGTGTGGTTGTAGGCTGAAAGTGGTATTGATGAAAGAGATGGAAGGAGATGATTTGCTTGAGCTTGCAGAATAGGTTACAAATAGTTGTCTGTTGAACAGAGGGGAACTTCTTGTTTGAAAATTATTGTACAGCATCATGGCCTCTTCATTATTGTAAGTGGAGCATCCCTCCAAAAAAAAAAATAATCTGGCATATTTTCCTTCTATTGAGTATTCAGATCATTGGGATTCAGTGCACAAAAAAGTGTCTGCTATCTTATTAATTACTGACACATTATTATCTAATTCAGCCACTCTGTAACAGTGTCCCATCTAGGCTATTAAAGCATATGACGATGCTAACAAAGTGGCCAGAACTGCATCTACTGTCATCTGGACAAATAAAGCCATTAATCACATTGTCATCATTGTCAAAGGAGAGAAGTATTTGCTACCACAATATTTTAGCTTGATATCTCAGACATATTGTCAGGAAGGGGTAAGACATGTAAGTGATGGATAGTTAACAAATGTGTTTGAGCTTTGCCCTTTGTAACATTTTTATGATCATGACTGTGTGGTTGAGGAAGAGATTAGATGTTTCAGCTTACTGTTGATCATATAAGCTGCATGACTTGTGATTTTTCAGTTATGAAGATGAATGGAAACCTAGCCATTTGTTGTTTAGGTGTGCCTAGGTGAAGGGGTGTACTGTTAGTGCAAAGGAACATTAGTGTGAGGAATTTATGGATTTAATTTTGCACAGTTTTTGTCATTCTCCATGCACTTTTATATGTTGGTCATAGTATAGTTATTATTGTATTAGGTTAAGTTGAAGTATATTAAGAGTAGAAATCCACAATTATGTCTTATGAGACCTATTTTTCTTCCAAATATACAGTAGATTTTGACAGCATAACTGGTAGACTTCTTCAGTCACAGCTCAGGTAGTAAAAAACTACTAGGTTCTAGAAAATGTTATACTGTATACCTTATCAAGACCCAACTGTGGATTTTTGGTCTTAGTAAACTTGATCTTTCACAATAATGACAATCCTGTGGCTGACACCATATATCTTCCACAATATATGGGTTACTGTTGGATGAAAGCTATTGCCTATTTAAATGAAACAACCTCATAAGGCATAGGTGTACATTTTTATTTTCAAGAAATTTCACCCATGTGCTTGTGAACCTCATGTATGCGAAGTTTATTTTGTTGATTAGGCCTAATTCACAACTATAAGAGTATGTCTGTATTTAGGTTTGAATGCCTGTGTCAGGTACCAAGCAAAGTCTTCACAGGTATCTGACACGGCCATTGCTTGGTGTCCTGTCGAGCAATATTGTTTTTGAAGCAGATGGGTGTGTTGGGTCACTTTCAGAGCTGCTCATCACTCTTCCAACTCCCTATCAGGAATGAATCTTGCTTTCCAAGCAGGGATCTTGTACTTATGGAAATGATTAATCATTCCCATCGTGGTTTGCGTTACCGAGTCTTCACATGGCCAGTCTTCCTTTCCTTGTATCAGATATATCCAGTGATTCAACTATACAAAAAGTAAGGAAAGACTCAGGAAAATAAATGGAACATTTGTCAGAGCACCAAGACATGTTAATTAAAAATTAAAACAATGATTTTTAACCCCTAAGAAACAAGTAACATATCAAGAGAAAATTTTTCAAACAAGCATTAGCAAAAACCTAGATGAATATTTATGTAAAATAAAAACTGTACCGTGGGCCCCCAGATTCATTTTCATATTTCTGTGACAATGCACTTTTTATGATAAAACTATTAAAATATTAAGGTATAAGCGGTGTTTTGAACTATCAAAATGGGCAGTTATAAGCGTTTTTAGAGGGGTTTTAAGTATTCGTGGATTATAGCTATTCGCAGGAGGTAGTGGTGTGCATCCCCCACGAATACTGGGTGTCGACTGTATATGAATGAAACTCACTAAATTTTGAAATGACAGGAGGTATTTATTGCAATAGAAAATTTCATATAGAAGAATTAGGTCATGCCCTTTCAAATTAAAATAGATCTGCTCTTGGGAGAGTCAACAGTTCTTTTGCAATAAAGAAAAATCTATCAACATTAGCTAAGTGATACATTTTACAATTTTGTAATTATTTGTCTCAAAACAGTGGGAAAAAAACCAAGTAATGTAAATAATTACAGTCCAGTATCCTTAAGGAGTTGGTCATATGACACATACCTATTTAAAAGTTAGTGACGCCTACTCGATTCGGATCACAGATCAGTAGATCTACTATAGATTCACTGTCCTATCTGGAAGGTCACATATGTAGAGGATTTGGAAGACAAACAAATAACAATAGCTATTTCTTTTTTATATATAAAAAACCTATGAATATGCAGTCACTTGATAATTTTCATTGTTAATATGAAAGATCATACCTTTCAGATGCAAATTGATGATAGTCTTTCAAAACCTTTCCCCAATTGAAAATAGTTTTAAAATGAAGTGTTCTTAGTAGTATGCTCTTTACACTAGCGATAAATGACAAAAATAGTTGACTGCCTTTTGGAATGAAAAATAATATTCACTTGTATGATTTTGTTATATACTACACAACATCAAACATAAAACATGCCGAATATCATCAGTAATGGCAATATAAGTAGACACATGGGCCTCATTAGTAGGTTTTCAGTTCTGCATAGAAAAGACTGCAGCAGTTGTTTTATAAAAACATAAAGATTGGAGATCATCACATACTTGTAAGTCAAACAGCAAAATGCTTAGACTTCATCTTTAACGCACATACTTTGACTGGGAAGCCTACGTAGCCCTTATGAGATCCAGTTGCAGAAATATATTAAATTTTATTTTTAAAAAATTGTCTCACAAACTGGAGAGCTGACAGACCAACCATGACATTTCTGTACCAAGTATCTGTTATCTCTAGTCCAAACTATAGATGTAGCATATTGTAGACTATGGATGTCAGATATACAGTTCAATCGTGGATTTTGCATAATTTACTGGCTTGCACACACTTCAAGGTATTTATTTAAAAACTGTACAGTACTTCAGAACATGTTTAACAATGTGCATTAGAAAATTTATAGTACAGAAGTTCACTTTAAGTAATGTAATATACACTGATTTGTCCAAATGTTCATCAGTCATGAGATTTGCAGCCATATCACCTTACAAAACATACCAATTTTATTTGTCTAGCAATGGTTCTGTTTTGGTAGCAGAGTTATGTGCATTAGAATCTGTCATTAGAATTATTAAATATGCCATCACAAGAATTTGCAATTTTCATTAACTCTAGAAGCAGTGTAGGAGCCCTCCAGCATTGTAATTAAAAAAAAATACCCTTGCACAACAAATTGAATTTTCATTTGACAAATCATTTATAGATGGTTAAAATGTAGAAATGCACTAGGTTCCTGCCCATGTTGGCATTAAAGGAGATGAAGGCGATAAACCAGCTAAAGCTGCAACTACTGTGCCAAGATGGCATCCAGATAATCCTATTAGTTATTATATAACATCTCTAAAACTTATGATCAGTAAACGGCAGGATATTTGGAATAATGAACCAGGTAGTAACAAATTAAAACTAGCCATGCCCAATGTTGGAACATAGAATTTGTCATATCAAAATGAAGGAAACCCAACTAATCTTGGTTCATTTGACCCTTGGATACTTGATGAATACCTCATGATCCAAACCATATAAATACAGACTCTAAAGTAACAATAGTGATTAAACTTTTTTTGTGTGAATGAGAAAATACAATCCCAGTCAATGTCAAGTTTTGGAAACAAATCAGTTAAAGAATTTTGTCTATCTCCATTTTCAGTAAACCCAATTATAACATTTTAAAAAGTTGTAGTTTAATAAATCTAAACTTTATTATTAATAAAGATAAATCCTTTGAGCCAGCCCTGTGAGAGCTCTTGTCTAAATCTTAGAGGTTCTCTCTCTCTCTCTCTCTCTCAAGAACACAGCACAGTTCAGGAGGTTTTCCAACAGTGCCTTTTCGTGGTATCAGCTTTAATATGTTCCTACGCCCTCAAGGTGTGCTTGTTCTTGGACTTACTCTTTCTCAAGAGCATAGTGCCTTTGACAACTTTCATGCTTAGCTTATGAAGCATAATCAAAATGACTCCATCACTAATTGAGCATCTTTAGGATTTAGGGTTGCTACCCATGCCTTCATCCTGCCTTGCAAACCTTGACTTGTAAAGCAGGTCGATAAAGAAGATAAGGTAAGGACCACAGAAGAAGACAGAAACAATGAGAATTGAGTAAGGCAGAGTTCTTTCCCAAATAAACTCCTTTCATAACTGATGCTGCTTATTATTAGGCTTTCATCCTTCTTTTCGAGCATACATGGCCTTTGTTCTTCTCTCTTCTTTACAGATTTTGTTAATGATCAGTCTGAGACTGGTCTTTACTTATTGTCAGCCTTTAGGAGGATTTTCAGTATGGAGTCCAGGGAAGTGAATTGTGTACTCTCAAATTAAGGACTCCATTACCAAAAATTTCCCCTAAGATTTTCAAGAGGGAGTCACTGAGGAACAACATTATCATTACCTCTTAACATCCCTGTGATTTGTTCTCTTTCCCTGCTACCCACAGGAAGGAAGTGCTCACGCGCTGAACCCTACCTCTCTCACTTCCCACTGAAGGACACTGTAATTACTTCAGGGGTCATCTCACATCTTTGAAGGTTCCTTTATGAAAGATCCATCTTCCCAGTTAGCATTCTTGCCTTGCAGTCAGCACTAGTACATGACAACTCCATGACCTTCAGGATAATCTTACTCCATTCCTCTTTGAAAGAAATAGATTTCATCCAACAGTCTTTGGTTAGGCATAAGAATCCAAGCTCTCATGTTAGCTACACTGGCTCAACTTCAAAATTGAATGCTCTGTCATAATTTCTCAAGCCTACAGTTTTCAAATGAATTTTCTCTTTGGTGTGTCTCCCCTTGTGCTTGTATCAGGTCTCTGTGCCTCTGCCACTTCTTTCCTAGAGCACTGGCTCCTTTTGGATAAGTTTGCATGCTGCCCAAGTTACATGGGTTTAGGTTGGTGAAAAAATGCCTTGGATGGCAGGTTTTTTCCCATTCTTTATGCCCTTTCCAGGTGTGAACAGCCTGATTCATGGTGGGTGGAGGAGAGTTGCACTTCAGAGCACCTGTCCGTAGACTCAAGTCCAAGGATGTGATCTTCCATCCCCTTCTTGAATGGGGAGGGCTTCGAGTAGTGTGCTATTATTCCCAAAATGATGATGCGGGATTACCTAATATCTTTTATTTTCCTGTTCTCTTTACATGAAAAACAGGATTTCCCTGAACATTTCCCAGGGTATGGTTCGACTCTGGCACAGGGCCCTAGCAGCCTCTGCATCCTTGTGCCAAGCTTTATTTAAAGTTGCTGGAGTCAGCCTTCCCTTATTCACATACTTGACCAACAATCTGACAGTTATGGATGAGTGTTAGCTGTCACTCCAGCCATTCACTATTAGTGCTGACTTGAGGGATGTGATAGAGGGCCCCAACCTCATATTTTGTAATAGCATCAATTGACTCAGTGAGACAATCATCCCACCTTAGGAGGAAATCTCTTATATAAAAGTGATAGTTTATATTCTCATAGGAACATATATTTATGAGAAAATTTGTATTTTCCATAGATATACAAACAAGAGCCTTTGATCATAATCCCACGCCAGTCAGCCCTTCATAGTCCCAATTACTAAAAAAAAGTGATGGGTGGTGCCTGCTGCTCTCCCACTTGCCACCAGTAAACCACCTTATTACCAGGCTTCAACAGTTGTTTCTGTCTAATGTCAGGATTGCTCCAGTTTAAAAGTTAGGATTTATATGTGTGTATATATAAAAATACAAATCTTCAAACTGTGTTATACAGCACTTAAAGATTGCAGTGCTGAGAACAATCCACATTATGGCTGTTGTCACCAATGCATAGCTTGATACGAGGAGAAACTTCATCTTAGTATAACATGTCTCACATGCTCCCCAATATGAAAAATTGTTCTTTTTGTTATTCAGTTGGACTTGTCAAGTGGTTTCCTGAGATTGGGATACAGTTTGTCAAAACCAAAAATGTTTCTCTTTTACCAGTGAACAGCCTATTAAAGAAATTCTTGTTGTTCAAGTATGGATGTGAGTAGCTTCCTCCTTCATGAGGAGATCCCTGTTGAGGTTTGGGGTGATCAAAAGTATCTCTCTGGGGAATTCTCTAAACAATTCTTCCTTGGGGTACCACTTACAGTGTGCTTTACATGCCACACTGTAGATGGCACGTAGCCCATAATCAGATGCTTTGGCCAGTCTGGCTTTTTAATGAGTAACATAAATCGCATGTTATAGCCTACACATGAAAATTTTAAAGTTATCCCAAAGGTAGCAGTAATTCATCATTGTTTCAAGCCTAAACTAAACTCAACTTAACTCTTAACATTCCCTTTCAAGGAATTATACTAAAAAAATCATTATAATAGTGCAGCTGATAAGTACAGTACAAAAGTTTAAGGAGAGGTCCGATAACTTGAGATGTTGCAAAGGCTCTAAAGTGTCTTTTGCTGCAACTTTATTGATCTCCACCTTTTACTCTTCACCCATTTTTCTTTGTCTCCATACCTAGCTGTCAAGCTTCTGGGGTTTTACTTTGCTCCAGTTTTCACCTCTCATTTAAGAACAGGTCCTTTGGGGAAACCCTGAAATGATTGGGAAATGTAGCTCGGTGGTTTCATAAACCAATGTATAATGACAATGACAGGTGTGTCTTGCATAATTCTGTTACTCATAGTTACAGCTGGGGAGGTAATAAAGCACAGTTTGGAAATCAAGGAAAAGTACTGATAGAAAGTTTACTTGCTCATATTCCTAGCTGTACTGCAAAAACTATGTCCTTCATTAACTAGAAACAGCTCTAGGTTGTTTAGAGCGATGCTAACTGAGCATTGGTTTACAAACAGACAAACATTTTGTCTTTAATGAAGTTTAAAGCAATTAGTCACAGAGCGTGTTCATGGCATTTTATTTATATTTAGATATATAACCCATCTTGGAAATTTATTAGCAAAACATGGCCAAGACAAAGTAGAATAAAATGGATAAGTAGGTCATTGACTTACGGTGGGGGATCAGTTCCAGCTCTGAGCTATAAGTTGATTTCTACCGTAAGTCGGTGCTTCGCCGTTATGGCACTGTAACCTGATGTTGCATCAAGTTCCAGCGCTTACGGTGCTGTTAACTTGATGCATATTCTTGCCGTTAGTGCCATACGCCGTAACTTAATGCAACATCAAGTTACAGTGCTGAAAAAGTACCATAAGATCAAATCTGTTGTAATTCAGTGTTGCCATAAGTTGGTGTATCTGTAGAAAAGAAAATGCTTGCACATTATCATCACGGTGCAGTGAGCTGCAGAACTGTGAAGGTTGTTTTAGCACATCATTAGATATCAGAAATAACTGAGCAGAAAAATGAAAAGAGAATCCTCAGGTTCCTGATGTAGTAAAAGCTGATATGGAAGGAGTTCAAGAAAAAGTCCTCCATGTGGCAGAAATAATGCATGACCTACCCCAACACTTACCTTTGAATGTGGTTGTTGGTGTAAATCATGGACTTGTGACAAAAACTGTATCAAATTGGATTTTTAAACTAATTTTGTTCATGCCTTCAACACAATACTTATTTATTTTAAATGTATATGTAATAATCTTTTCAAATAAGTTCTGTTCTCATGAAAATCAATCTTTCTAATTGTTTCCCTCTCAAATTACTTTTCTATCACTTAATCTATCTTTTGTTCTTAATGTCACTCAAAATAAGTTCACTCATACACAGGTGGAAATAGCTCTTGTTTTCCATGACATTATGAAAGTACTGTTAACTAGCAACCATTGTAGCCATGGCATCAGCTAATCTTGTAAGTTACTACCTGAAGTCTTGACATTCTTAACCGAACTACATCCTTAATCTTTCTGGCAACAGAGTCCTTCATATCACATTGTTGTGTTCTGCCATGGCAAAGTCTTTCTCATTTTGTATTTGTTGGTGTTGCATTTTTTTTATAATAAATTCCAATGTTTCTTAAAGATTTCAATCACCCTACAATATTTTATTGCCTGGTTCATTTGCCCACTCAAGGAAGCTAACTGATGTATGTTACTAACGTATCCCACATTGTATATTATTGGCATTGTGTGTCTGACAATTAACTCTTAATGGACTGGCATCATTATATGAGTATCCATAACAGTTTTTGAGAGATGGACGGACTAACTCATATGAGTGTTAAAATTACGCGTCATGATTTGGATGAATTTAGTGGGAAAGATGTTCATATCACTTCAATGGTCAATAAATGACTTATGGAAACTAGTAGCTCAGCACAGGAATGAGGGGGATCAGTCTGCCTTGAGACTTGATCGGGGAATGTATTGCCCCTCTCTATCCCATGATGTCTTTTTACTGATTTGCTGGTGAATATATCCAAGGATTGCTGTTGGTTTCAATTCTTATCTTTTATGATAGTATGTCCGCTATAATTGTAATTTTGCAAAGAAATATTAGAAAAAACATGTATACAGTACCTCACAATAGTTACTGCATCTCCCCATCCCAGTGAATCTTGTAAATATTTTACAACAAATATACAGTGCTCAGAGTTTACTACTGATTTTAGTTCTTATCTGTTATGGTATTGTATGATCTGTAATTATAATTTTACAAAATAAAATGAAATAAATTATTAGAAAAAACTTGTATAACTTGGTAAAATTAGCATATTTTTACGAGTGTCTTGCAAAAGAGGTCTCACACAGGGTTGTAAATAGTCACTTTCAACTTCCCGTGGTAGGTAGGGAAAATTTTCAGAATTTTTTCTCTTACACCATGTACATTTGCATATCTTCCTCTTTCCGTTGATGTGTTTTTTTCTTAAACTGGCCAACCTTAAAGTTTGCCTGGTCTTGGGGGGCACGATTAATATATATTTAGCCCATCCCTGGGTTAAGGAAGGGCACCTTCTATCCTATCCTTTCTCAAGCTATTCTTTATCAGCTTCCTTTACAGGCAGTCCCTGGTTATCGGCGATCTGGTTTTACAGCGCTTGTCTAGCAACGACGATAACCGGATTTTTGACACAGATTCCTGGTTATCGTCGCTGATAACCGGTTATTGGCGCTGATAACCGGTTATTGGTGCTGATTGCCAGTTATTGGCGGCGCTGATCACCGGTTATTGGCACCGATAACCAGGAATCAGTGCTATTATTGCTGATTTTCGGTTATCTTCACGCTCTCGGGAACGGAACCCCGCCGATAACTTGGGACTGCCTCTACTTTAATTCTTATTGTCTTATTTTAAGGGCTCTGGTACCTTGGCTTTGCTATTTCCTCTTAGCTTGCCTTCAGTCCTCCATAAATAAGTTTTAGCAATTCAAGGTTTATACTTCATAGATCAGATAGTCTTAGTGCTTGGCCTAGTTTTCTGGAAAAGTTATGAGCTGAGATGACATGTATTTCTGGGTTTAAGTGCCTAAATTCAGAAACTGACCAACAGATTGTACCAAAAGTTCACTGTTTCTGGATTAAAAGTCCCACTAATTTGCATTTATTACATCAACAGGATGGGACACGGAAGCAGCACAGGCAACCCACTGCGGGAGAACCTAGAGTCTCTTCATAATCAGCTGATGAAACATGCTGGTGCTGATTATGACATTGCTACCACTACAACACTTACCTATGACCAGTTTTTAAGTTACATCACTCAGCTCAATCAAATGTAAGTCATAGAGTTACACATTAAATTATTATACAGGCAGTCCCCGGTTAACGGCGATCCGGTTTAATGGCACTTGTCTAGTGATGAAAATCAGCAATTTTCGACACCGAAAATCTCAGATTTCTGCTTATCGGTGCTGATAATTGGGTATTGACTCCAATACATACCTAACAGAGGCGCTGATAACTGAAAATCAGCACTTTTCGGTGCCGATAAGCCCTGAAAATCGCCGATATTCATTTAGCAGCGATACATCACACCCTCAGAATGGAACCCCCCACTGATAACTGGGGACTGCCTGTATTGTATAAGAAGGATTGCAGTTTATTGTTTTGCAGATTTAGAAATTTAGAAGTGAAGGTATTTCCCAGTTATCATGTAGGGATAATAGATTTTCAGAAAGCAGTCTTTAGTGATATATTGAGGTATTGTGGTTATTAACCCTTTGAGATTTCTTTGGGATCAAAAACTTACCTGTGGTGAAACATCATTTTGGCTTACCATTTACGAACACAGAGTTACAGGTGCTGTAAATTTACTGTGTTACATACTAGCTACTGTTTCATTTTAAAGCTGAATAATTGTATGCAGTATAAGAATGAAAGACAACAAATGAATAAATTCAGAATGTCATGTTCAACTTAGCCTAGGACCGAAATCACTTTTTATTAACAAGTGTTTAAAAAGTACTTTTGTAAACAATTATTTGTTCTGATGTATATATTTAATTACCATGTAGGCTTATTATTGCATAAAGTGTAGGTTTAATAGAATAAATTTTCCAGATTTTCTGCTTATAACTTGCATGTTAGTAATTCACTTTGAACTGCCCCTAATTTTAAGAGATACATTGAAGCCATCCCAAATACCCTCCAGTTTTATATAAGTAACTTACCCAGTAAGTAAATAGCTATAGTTTCCACTTAAACAGCAGCTTAGATTCAAAATTTCACTAGTAGCGCTTCAATATAGTTTGTGTAAGTGATCAGACCATCCCACTAACGGAATACTGTACTGGAACGACCTAGCAAACAATTCTCATTCGTTTCCTGCCATCCGTGGTGACAAGACCTGGTCTGGCTGTAGCTTTTTTCATTATTTTCCAGTTATTTTACCGGATTCCGATGGAGGATTCCTTATATCAACCATCAGAACATGTATATTGTAGCCCTTCAAGCTGAAATCTTTCAGGATGAGTTTTTTCTTATTTTCTTTTACGTTGATTCAGTCATCATCGAGCCACCGGTAAATAACGCCATTTGCATTGATGGTTTGTTTACCGGTTAGGCTTCTGGCAGCACCAATAATAGATTTGCCTTAAACTTGGATGTTATGACATTCCATTATAAAAGTAAATTGAATATTATGCATTTTCATTAGGCCATAACTTTGGCAATTTATGAATTGTTTTCCAGCTATAAACTACTAGTGAGCCGCCGATAATAGTTTTGTTTTTAAAAGTAATTCTTGAGTGTTATGACACTCCATTATAAAGTAATTGGCCTAGACTCTATTATAAAATAATTGGTTTATGTTAGGCTTTCCATTAGACCAAAACCTTTGCAATTTATGAATTGTTTAACGGCCTTAATATACTAGAGAGTCGTAGATAATAGTTTTGCCTTAAAAGTAATTCTCAGATGTTACGGCATCCCATTATAAAGTAATCGGGGTATTTTAAGCCTTTACATTATGCATTAGCTTTTGCAATCCATGAATTGTTTACCGACCGTAGGCTACTGGCGAGATGCCGATAATGTTTTTGCTTTAAAGTATTTTTCAGATGTTATGACATTGCATTATTGTCTTTCAATAGGCCATAATTTTGGCAATTTATTATTTGTTTATCAGCCATATGCTTCGTGCAAGCCGCCGATAATTGTCTTGAAAGTAGTTCCTGGGTATTTTGCCATTTCATTAGGCTTGTAACTTTTGCAAATATGATTTATTTATTGGACCTGTGCTTCCTGGAAGCCTCCGGTAAATAAATTTTTGACATAACCGTCACACCTTCCTGCACAGAACTGAAAGTGTTAGGCAGAAAGTAGTAAGGAGAGAATTGGGGTTTTTTGTTGGTGGCTACGAGTTGACGTTCTTGACAGCCGACAACCAGCTCGCGCTATGAATCTACAGGCTTGCTGGCACTGATCTCGGGCTCCAGCTCCACCCCCAGTATCTTCTCTCATGCGCTTGGCTCAAGCGCTAGCTCCTGAGTGCCAATTCTCTCCTACTGGCCGTCTTACCACTTGCTCCCACACGTGGCTCCCTTGCTTCCCTTACCATACCTTTGCCAGTCTTGTGTCTTGGTTAACAGATGTTAACCTTGTTATAGTGAAATGTAGTGCAGTGGAGGAGGAGGTGACTACTCATCCCGCGATGCTCCTAGACAAAAGGTCCCTGTCAAACTCCCCACAATTCCTGGGAGGAGGCAAACTGGAAGTCCAATGGAGGTCGAGTTCCTTGTTGGATCGGTACCGTTCAGTCACTTTGCTAGGTACCGTTCAACTGGCCAATGAAGGATTAGAGGAATTTATTTCTGGTGATAGAAGTTCATCTCTCGTTGTAGTGTGGTTTGGATTCCACAATAAGCTGTAGGTCCCTTTGATAGGTAACCAGTTGGTTCTTAGCCACGTAAAATAAAATCTCATCCTTCGGGCCAGCCCTAGGAGAGCTGTTAATCAGCTCAGTGGTCTGGTTAAACTAAGGTAGACTTAACTTAAGGGAGGTCGGGGGTTCCACATGGGTTGTTACCCCCTCACTCGAGCCTGTTGGGTCCCAGGTATCACAGACAGCCACTGGAAAGGCGTCTTGTTGGATGTGTAGTGGAGGAGGTAACTATCTGGCCCTATTGGATCTCATAAACCCAGTCCCTGTCAGACTCCCCTAAACCTGGGAGGAGGCATACTGTCGGTCCATGTTAGTCCGTAAGGGTTTTGCCCCCGAATAGTTACCCCTCAGTCAAGCCTGTCGTCCGCAGGTCTTGACGTACTGCCATTGAAAAGGCATCCATAAAGATGTGCTTGCTTTTTCTGTAGTGGCACTGACAGCGTTTTTTTGGTTTACGGATCCCATTGTGAACAAGGTAAGGATCCCAGTGTGGACAGGAGGCTCCGTTGACACTTTCGGGATCCCAGTGTGGTTAGTTATGGATCACAGTGTAGACTAGTGATGCCAATGGCATTTTTTTGGATTTATCTAAGCCGTTGTAAAGATATATTTCCCAGTTTTGGTGCGTCAGTGGTTGTCGTCATTAGTCTCCGAATCAAGACAGAGTCAGAGAGTGCCCAAGTTCCAGGCTACCCAGTTCTGAGCTCCTGAGTTTTGAGCTTCCAACTTCCGAGCGCCCAATTTCCAGGGTCCCAACTTCTGAGCGCCCAAATTCCTGCGCCAAAGTTCTAAGCACCCAAGCTCTGAGCTCCCGAGCTCCGAACTCCCGAGTTCCAAGCTCCCGAGTTCTGAGCTCTCAAGTTCTGAGATCCCAGCGAGCTCCCATCTTTCAAGTGCCTGAGTCCCAAGTTCCCAACTTCTGAGAGCCCAAGTTTTGAGCGTCCATATGTGTCCGAGTGCCCAGTGTCTGAGCTCATGTTTGCGCGTCCACCTGTGTCCTATGTCCACTCGTCCTCCTGTCCATTTCGAGTCAGCATTTAGTTATCTAACACCACACTCGGGACTACAGATGCTACCTCTTTGCTTTTCTATGTCAGTTTTGTCCACTCCTGTGCTTCGTTGGAGACCATTGAGCACCAACTTAGTAATTTGTTGGGCCTGGTACACCATCCACCAAAGTCTGGTGTCCGAATATCCTGTGTCAGAGCACCCAATGCCAGAGGCTTGGCTCCATAGACTTTTTCCGTGTCCTGTCATGTACTGACTTGGAAGAGTTTTTTCCGCTCTTGTTTTGTATTCTCTAGAAGGAGATCTTAGGTGCTCTCTTCTGCTGTGAGATTCACAGTTGCAAAGGACTATCGCTCTCAAGTGATGCCATTCCGACACTAGTTTCGGAGCACTCTAAACTTTTTCTTGTACTCGGCTCCTGACGATGGGCTGCATGACCACAGTTCTTCATTTCTCTCTCTTAGACAGACAGTAGATGGAGGTCAAGAGGGAGACAATCCAGATAGTTCTTTCACCCATTCTCCAGGGTGATTGGATAGGAGCTTGGATATGCAGGGAGCACTCTTCCAGATCCCTGTCCAGACTCCAGAGAGTTTTTTAGTTCCGCCTTTCAGGACAGGACTTCCCAATCCAATCGGGAGTCTTTGCTTCGACGTCTCCCAATTACTAGCTCTTCATGCATTTGACTTCCCCTTTTGTCTGGGTATTACTTCCGTCTTTACATGTCGACTGACTTCGTTATCTTTGAAGAAAAGGGGCTCGGAGGCTCTTGACAGTAACCTTTACCAGGACAGGGAAACACAGTCAGACACCTCTGTGTTGTTTCTTAGCCCAGGTTTCTTTAGTCGGATTTCCAGTGGTGGCTGTCTGAACATGACTTGTGCAAGGGAATTCCTTCCTCTGCTGAGCTTAGTTCTAGTCTTCTTCTCAGCACCTCAGATCTAGGTCAAAGGAGCCCATTTGAAGAACCGGGAAGATATCCAGGACTCGGTCTCCAAGAAGTACAGAACCTCACTCATACTTTGGAGAGCTAAAGCGTTTCTCTTACAACCCTAGTACTGCTCAACCTTAGCTCTATGGTATTCTGTTTGGATTCAGACCTCAGTCCTAACACATCTACATAAGCAGGGAAGCTGGATCCAGCATTCCCTCTCTACCAATCAGCAGAGTTCTTCCTGTGTTGACAGATCAATCAAGACTTCTGGTCATTTGATTTATTCAGGGACTAAGTGTCGAAGGACATACTGGGCCATCAGAAGCTTGTCCTTCCCATTATGGCCTTTCGATCCCCTGAGTTGTCAGAATCTCTTTATTGTATGAAGCAAGCCAACCTTGGACCTGTTTGCCTCTTCAACGAAACTTTTACAAGGTCGAGGAAGTGCTGAACAGTCTTGTGCTCAGTTTCCAGTTACTGGTGGACTCTTCAAGATCTTTCCCCCAAACTGTGTCTTCTCAGACAACCTAGCTTCAGAGGTATTACCAGTGGGGGGTCCGCTCTCGCCCAGACAGGTGCCGGACTGTCCATCGGGTTATCTTCCGAAGAGTCCTCAAGACGTGTTGCAGAGGCTATTACAAGATTCAGAAGTCACGCTCTTCCTCCGTCTCCCAGACTTAGTGGTTGTCTTCCAAAGCTGGTGTCTTGGACTCTTCATCTCTTTTTAGACACTTCTGACCCTGCTGTAGAATACTTCTTTGTTTCTGAGAAGATCTGGGTTGTCTCACTTTCCTTGAAGAGGTACCAATCTATGCTTATCTCTGGTTAAGCACAGAGACCTGGGTCTTTCATCTCCTTCTCAAAGACCTCGCAAGCCTTTTTCACACCCAGCTAGGAAGACGTGTTGTAGAGGCTATTACAAGATTCAGAAGTCACCCTCTTCCTCCATCTCCCAGACTTAGTGGTTGTCTTCCAAAGCTGGTGTCTCAGACTGTTCGTCTCTTTTTAGACACTTCTGACCCTGCTGTAGAATACCTCTTTGTTTCTGAGAAGATCTAGGTTCTCTCACTTTCCTTGAAGAGGTACCGATCTATGCTTATCTCTGGTTAAGCACAGAGACCTGGATCTTTCTTGTTCTTCTCAAAGACCTCGCAAGCCTTTTTCACACCCAGCTAGGAAGCAAGAGATATGTTATCCTCATTTTTTCCTTTGATTTTAGCCAAGAACAAAGATCCATCCAAGACCTGGATCCGTTCTTTCTCCCTTAGAGTTTAACAGACTTCCTTGACTTCCAGGAGCTCCATCCAGCTCCTGAATTCCTAACTCGCTTGGTGTCCAGCTCACCTGACACCTGGTGCCAGCGCATGCTCCAAGCACCCAGGAGCACTCGCTAACTCTGAGGGAAAAGAGTGAACTCTGTCCAATTGGAGCTTTTAGGTATTTACTTGAACAGGACTTGATAATCTAGAGGGCTTTCTTGTCCTTTGATGTTTGGTCAAGAACCTCTCGCCCTTGGATTAAGATCACATTGTCCTTCATCCTTAAGAGAATTTCCAAAACACTCTCAGATTCAGAACAACAACTTTGTCTTCTTTTAGTGAAAGCTAAGGTCATTGGAGCAGCCTCTATGTGTCCCTTACTTCCATTTGGCATCAGCCTTCTGGAAGTATATCGTCCTTCACGTCTCACAAGTACATATGGCCAATTTGGCCATTACCTTCATTTTGCCAACCAAGCCATATATCTATATATATATATATATATACAGAGTCCATAATGAAAAACAGCACCGCCCCGTCGTGGGACCGAAGGAGATGTGTACGAACGTAGTGTAAAAATTCATATGCCCGGAGGAGATGTGTAGATCTCACAGCAATACCTACATCTGACACACTACTACAACCCTTTGGAGGTGAATGCTGGCCCACAGAAACCAAGGGGCCATACACCAGCACTTCATTGATATACATGATAGGAAGCCATCCCTAAAAGAACTTATCGAAGGCGCTCAGGTCGTCCATAAAGAAAACAACTATGGACGTCTTTTAATAGCAGAAGCGGTGAGCATCGCCATCCAAAAACCGACCCTTAACATCCAGCAAGAGTCGGATCACATACTCCCTTCCAGCAGACAGAGGACTGCGTGAGCGAATGCAGACCAGGCACCTCGCCCCCGAACACTAGACACGATGCGGCCTTCAGTTGACACAAGAGCAACCATGGAAACACAAGTAACACCTGGTATGTCCCTGAGGCCTCACTCGACACGAACCACAGCCGGCATTTAGTGGTTGACATCAGCAAAAAAATATATATTTTTTTATTTTTTGTTTTATTTTATGTTTTTATTTTTGTAAATATGATATATACAGCATAACCATACTTTGCAAATAAATTTTTTTTTTCTTTTTACAGGTAGTAAGTATTGTTTTTTAGCAGCAGTAGAATGTTCATTTCATATTTTCTATGTTATGCCTAAAGCTTTTGACCCTAAAAGGTGGTTCATCCCTTTAATCCCTGGACCAGTCACAGATCAGGTCTACTTTTCCATCCGCTTGTAGAAACAAAATGGTTGTAGATCCAAATTGTAAACCAGTAGTCACTTGAAAATGCCACAGAGTGGAGAAACAGTTGTTGTGACAGAAAACAATAAATGGAACAAAGAAGTTTGTGCGTTCTTCACCAAAGATTGATGCCTGAATCGTGGGGTGGAAATAACTGGCAACCCACTCCTACTAGCTCTTCTCTCGACCTGCTGCGGTCAACACAACGATATCGTACGATACACCTGGATTGACGGTCGTTTTAAGAATTGTATCATAAACAATCCAGCTGCAATCAAAGGGTTAAGTAGAGGCAACCCTTTGCTCTGCTGCCACACCACTACAGGTTAAGTTGAGCGTCAACCAGTTGCAGTTTTATACTGCAGGCTATCTTAACTAATAAGGAATGACAAGCATTGTACAGTATTCAATGCTAGCAGCTTTTCTGTTTCAAATTCATTACATGACTTAATGTTTTTGGAGTAGAATACTATGTTCATGTATCCCACCTCCTGTCAATGTGGGATTCAGCTATGTAATTACTTGGGAAGTTACTTATATAAAAATATTATATAAAAATGACATTTTTATAATAAAATAAAGTTTTATATATACTTGCAAAGTAATTACAGAATCAGAGCCCACCCTCCTCCCCTTTGATGGACATAAGGCATAAAAAGAATGAGAGTTGGTTGCTGGGTCGTTCCAATATTCCATCAGTGGGACAGTTTGATCACCTACACAAACTATATTGAAGTGTCACCCACGAAATTTTGAATCTAAGCTGCCATTTAAGTGGAAACTATAGCTATGTAATTACTTGGTAAGTATATATAAAACTATTTTATTATAAAAATGTCATATTTCATCCTAATGTAACCTAACATCCGCATAAAGTTTTTATGTTTTTTTATTTTGCAGATGTGTTATTTGATGTTATCAGAATCTCAACAGGTGAAATTTACCTGACATAAAATGATTTCATCAGAATCTCAAAGGGCTGATTTTCCACTATAGCAATATTTTACTTTTATAAAACCAAGTAATAATTTTCTTATTTCTTGAGTCAAATTCATACATGTAGATTTGATGTCGTAATAAGTTGGCTTGCTTAGTGTAATGTATATATCTAAACAGTGAATATATTTAGTTATTTTAGTTATGTATTATTGGATGCAACACAACTAGTTAGCTTAACAAGTCATTCTTAAACGAAGAACTTGTCACTTACCAAAGTAAGTATCCCATACTAGGAGAACCCTATACTCACAACTTCACACTTAACTCATCTCATAACTAAGCAAGTGATGATGTTTTTCATAATGAGTTAATATTTACGTGTCCTTTCCTTTTGAATAATGAGCTTATGCTTTTACAGTATTCATTTGTTTTTACAAAAGTCATTATTCTTTTAGTTAGGCAGAGTAGGAACTGAAGTTTTATTCTAAATATCAAAAAAGCAAGCTGATAGTAAGTGCCCATACAGGTTTGATTTTTGCCAGTATGTTAGAAACAAGATGGGTATGCTATTTTCTTTAAAGGTTTGTTAGGACTGAAAAATTGTGCATAACAAGAGCAGTTTCCTTCGAAGGTGTGTGTGTGTGTGTGTGTGTGTGTGTGTGTGTTAGAGAGAGAGAGAGAGAGAGAGAGAGAGAGAGAGAGAGAGAGAGAGAGAGAGAGAGAGAGGTTTTCATACATAACATGTAGTTGTGACTGTTATGAAACACTTGTCTAGGTATCAATGGCAAATTATTTCAGGTTTATTTTTCATAATGGAAACTTCTGCGTAAATAAAGTGCTTTAAAAATATTAATGATTTTTGAAAATATGAATGGTGACTATTGATTTGACTCTTATAAACTAATTGGCTGTTTCTTTTCTAAATGTAGCTGCCGAGAGTACAAAGACAATGAGGGCCATGTACTGGTGTTTGCAGTTAAAAAAGGAACTGACTCTACTATATTTTGGAAAGCCACAGTCCGTATTGCTTGTGTAAAGCTCAGCACTGCCACTAATAAAGTGTTGTCTTACCGACTCCTTAACATTCGCCAGTTTCTTCAGGTGTGTTGATGTGAACTTAAAGAATTGATTGTTAGACAGATGCTAGCTAGTAGGACTCACATGAACTTAAAATGTACTTTGTTCCTACCAGAATACAAACTATAGTATTGTCTTTAATATGGATATACCTTAGGCAACAGCTGGTCTGGTTGTTGAAGCTTGATAACAAGGTAGATAACTAGCAGCAAGTGAGTGAAAGATATTGGAAGCCCCCACTCACGTGATTAGTTGTCACTTTTACTTCAGCATTCTACTTTTCACCATGACTGTTATTAAAGCTTATTCTTTGCTAATTATTTCTTGCTTGAATGGTTGCTGATTTTATCCTTTTTTTTTTTATCTATGGTATAAAGACTACTTGACGATTCTCATGAAAGGAAGAATGATCAGTGTAGGATTGCAGGGCATGAAATGGTGTGCTAGATTCATGTCCTCCTTTGTAGGCCCTCACATTTTATTTTGTAAAGGCTAGGAGTGTATGCCTTATTTTCATTGTGTTGAGAGCTAAGTTGGTTGACTGCCAAATGGAAGAGGTACAGGGGTAAAATGAAAAAAATTAACAAGTGTCATTAATATTTTTAAGGGTAACACCACCCAGTTCCTCCGCTCTCCCCAGTCTTCAATAACTCTGACCCCTGCACTTTCTGTTGGGATGGCATCTTGCCATTTTTTCCTTTACTCACTCCAAGGAGGATGAATATGGACTGGATGGTGATCAACAAGTACCCTCTCTTGCTTGAATTTCAGTTGGTATGATGTCAGTCCTCATAACCTACATAGCTGCCCCTTCAACTCCTGCCTCCTGCAACAGTGACTCTGAGGCCTCCCCACAAATGGAGGAATTGCTAAAGGTATTGTGACCCTGCAAAGGCATCATGAGAGAGCCCTTCATTTGTGCCTACCTGGAGCATTTGGTTTTGGCCAAAAGCTCCTCACCCATTCAGTTTCAGCAGTCCCTACTACTTTAGTAGTAAATTCTCTATCCACTACTGTTTTTACTGCTGTGCCTGTTGCGACTGCTTTAGCAGCCATTCTTGTACATCTGATCCCTGTAGGGATGCTCACCTCAAGTGGGCACTGGAGAGCATGGTGAAGCATGAAGTCACAAGGCACTGAACAAGGCCACAGTTTCCCTTCTCTCCATCCTCCTCACCTTATTCCTTGTCTTTTTCACTTGTGAATTGTGAGAAGCATAGGAAGAGGGCCCAGAAGGTATCCTTTCTCAGAGAGGCTAAAAAGACTTGTTGCAGCCATTGCTCTTCTGCTGAGAGTGAAGGTGATTCCAGCATCTGTTCACAAAGGTAGGTAATCATGGGTGTCAATAGTTGCTGCTAGTCACCTGCTTGGTTCTGCAAAGATAGGAGTGACCTTGACTCTTTCCAAGCATGGTGGTTCTCTTGTGCGTCATATTGCCTGGGACCTTTCACAGCCCAAATCCATGTTGGAGCTTGTCCAGCCCATTCCACACAAGACAAGAAGTGCATGTTTCTGCTTGCCTTGGTCAGCAATTGGAGTCAGCTTGGCTGCTTGATCTCAAGGCCTTAAGGTAAAGAAGATGATTGAGTCCAGTCACCTTTAATGTCTTTGGATGAACTTAAAGTAGTAGGTTGGCCAAGGCATCAGCTACCCATTGAGATATTACACCGGAGAGATCAGGCTGGCCGGTACAGCCTGTTCTTGGGTCCCTCTCAGGTCACAGACTTTTTCTATGCCTCCACCAACTCAGAATAGTAAGGCATATTCATTACAAATCATTTACCGTTAATGTACACGTGACAGCACTGAATATTCTATAATTCATACCCTTTTTTGATCTGTTCTTTCTTGTTTTGTAGAAGGGACTCACTAGTTAGGTAGGCATCTCTTTTTAAGGGAAGGCCACTTCAAAATAAACCAATGTTCTTTAATCTTGTATGGTGCCAGAGCTCCCTTGCTTGGGGGTACACTCAAGAACACTTTTCTGCCAGTTCCCTCTTCCTCTTGTTTTTCAGACGATGTGCAGGGCAGATGTAGTAGAAGGGCTAAGGATGCCTGGTGGTTAGCAAGAGGATGCCTTGTCCTTATCATTGTCTTTTTCTTTATCCATGAATTCATTTGCAGAGCTGCCAGTACTGCTCTGTCCTTCCTTCAGTGTCTGGCAAATCTGGATATGTATTTGTCCTTGCTGGGTGTGCTGACTTCCCCCAGGTGACCAGTTTCATTTTAACAATTTCACCAATTTTTGGGAATACACTTCTCTATATTTTACATGTATGTTTTTTTCCTGTCATCTCTAGATTCTATAGATTTGAAGTATGATTGCAAATGAGCAGAAGCTTAGTAATACAGTGCCTGTTCCAAATAGTGGCATATCTACAGACTGCAGTAACCACAGGCTAGTTTCTATTCTATGTGTGCTCTCCAGAGTTGCAGAAAAATGTATATGTTTAAGCCACTATACAAGTATGGGAAATCTAAAGAATTGTTAGCTGATAGTCAACATGCATATTGGAAGTGTTTAGGTACCTGTGGTGCTCATTTGGATTTTGCATGCCATTTGCAAGAGAATCTTGATAAGGGGGATTTTGAATGTAATTTAAATAGATTTTAGTGCTGCTTTCCATTCAGTAAATCATAAGGCACGTATTTGTAAACTTCAGAATCTTGGAGTGGGTGGTTATGTTTTAGGTTTACTTCAAGATTTCCTTACAGCTAGGCAGCAGTGAGATGCCATTGATGGGATCTTTTAGCGAATCAAGACCTATTGTGTCTGGAGTTCCACACAGTAGTGTTCCTTGTCCACTGTTATTTGTAATGGATGCAGGTGATTAGGTTGTTGGCCTGGAATACAAGTGTTCAGTATGCTGATGATGCAACACTTGTGGGTATAATAGCCTCCACTTAAGAGAAATGAAGCTGCCCTTAGTGTCAGTTGTGACATGGAGCAGACTAGTGAATGGTGTAGTCAGTAGAGCATGAGGTTGAACTCCAATAAAACAGTAACACTATTGATTAGCAGATCTCTTACAGGTATTCCATCCCATCCTCCCCTTCAGGTGGATGGGACTCTGCCGAGTGAGTCTGAAGGTTTATCTATTCTTGGTGTAACTTTTGACTCACATCTTATCTTTGAAAAACATCTAATGATAGTGTGAGCAAATGCCACATGAGAGTTAGGTATTGTACGTGAGGCCTCATATATTTATAACTGATAAAATCAGTGCAACCTTTTTAGATCATTTGTGCTTCCTTTACTAAAATACTATTCTTTGATGTGCATGTTTGCTTCTGCCAGAGATTTCCTTCTCCTAGATAGAGTGGTTCGTGGTGTTTGGTTTCTGCTTCCTAATATTAGCAGCTATGACTTGGACCATCCATGGGTGGTTGCTTGTTTGTAAATTTTTCATAAGTTGCATTTAACAGAGGTCTTGCACATCCACAATTGATCCCTGATCCCCATTTCCTGCCGAGAGCAACCAGATTTACTGAACAGCAGCACCAGTATGCAGTAAATATGCCTCACTGCCAAACTTCTTAGTTCCAAAGGTCCTGTATTGCTCAAACCATTGGACTGTGGAACAGTCTCCCTGAGGATGTTATGCAATTGGAACTTGAAGTTCAAGCAAGAACGCAGTGCACTATTACCCTAATACAATTCTCCTTGCATTTTAATTTATTTTTATATATTTATTTATTAATGTGTTAATTTATTTTTTCTTTTTCAATAAGTGATTTTTTATTTATGTATTTCTCATTACTTTCTGTTACTTCTTCCTAATGAACACCATATTCTTTGTAAGCTTGAATTTCAAGTTTGTGGCCACTGTGGGCTTGATCCATATGGATAGGGTTCATCCTCTGAGCAATAATAATGTTAATAATGATATAATAATAATAATAATAATAATAATAATAATAATAATAATAATAATAATAATAATAATAATAATAATAATAATAATAATAATAATAAATTTTTGTTAAGTTTGCAAATCCTTTTTTTATTTTACATGCCCCTTCTTTATGTCATATTTTGTATGGCAACATATGTAGATTAAATAAGAATGAAAAGGAGTTGGGTGTTGCTGTTGTTAATTTTGATATCCTCTTTTTTTTCTAAAACTTTTGAGTTGGATTTGCAACATACTTCAGAAGTTTTGATTTTAGGATTAAGAGGCCCATTTTACTCAAGCATAATGCCATTCCAAGGGCTAGTGGAAAGGCTCTTTATGTTAGAGAGGGTTTCTACACATCTTGTAGGCCACTGTATGAGTGTGGATATATTTAAACACAAGTGGTTAAAGTATGTGGAAGAATGATAAATCTTTGTTTGTGGTATCTGTAGGAACCCAGGTTTGGATGACTATTTGTGGCTGCTTGCTTACCAAAGTGGCAGCAGTTCTAGAAGCTTGACTCCAAGGCTTGTTTCATTTTCATTGGTGATTACAATGCTCATTACACTGAGTGGATGGGTTCAGTTACTGCCACAGATAATCATGGTGTTGCTGCTCTAGATTTCTCCACTATTTCTTGTTATAAGCAGTTGATAAGTGAACCCACACACCAATCTGGCAACCGTCTTGACTTTGTATTCACAGATGTTACAGGGGATTCTATCTTGTGGAGTAGGTTTGCTGATGAGCTCATCTGATCATTGTTTAATTAAAATTAATGGGGAAATATATCAGGTTGTTCCTGATGGTAGCTTCAAGAAAGATATACTTGAAATCCCAGGTCAATTAGGATGGTGTTCACCATGATTTTGAGGTCAGGTGGAGTGATATTTATAAAAATCCAAATATTATTGAGTGTTTGAATGATCACCTTAAGAGTATTATCAAGAGGAAAATTACTTCTGTAATCCTCAAGTCTTGTCTTAAAGGTAAGCCATGGTTTAATGCCACATATGAGCTTGCTTACCATGAAAAACAATGTGTATCATTTATTGGGGGAACAATCAATCGGAGATTTTGTGTTATAATTTCAGTGAGCTTAGCAGTCAGGCATAGGTGATCTATAAGAGAGCATATAATAAGGGTGTGAAGGAGATCTTGCCCTCCAGTGGTAATGACCATTAATGGTGGTCTACCCTCAAGTCATTACTCCTTGGAGTTGAGTCAAGCTTGCCTCCTCTAGTAGGAGCTGTTGGTAGCATTTTCATACACATACATTATTCTCTCTCTCTAAAAGATGTGACTTCATTAATTACCCAAAATGTGCATCATTTAAATAGGAAAGCCTGGATTAAGCAATTTTAAGGATTTCACCGAGTGAAACCTTTCAAAATCATTCATGAGACGAGACACTTTAGATAGTGTCATCAGGGGTTGGCCTTTGCCTAATTTGCAAAGCACAGAATAATAGTCCTTCTGTCCAGTATACAGAAAGCATGTCCTCATCACATTATATAGCAAATAGTTTGAGTTATCTGTAACTAAAGATAAGTGTGATTAAAGGATTTTTTATGAAAACTCCCTGGAGGTATACTCCCTAGAGGTAATTAAGGAAAACCTAAAAATAATTTAATAATAATACTGTATACTAGGAAACTTAGATGCAGTAAAGCTGCACAAAAGGTAAATATATTATGTCCAGTAATAATCTTGATTGATACTGGTATACCACAAAAACTTTTACATCCTGTTTAGTACAGATGTATCACCAAACCTTATAAATCTTATTCTTACATATTTACCACCAAAACTTATACATCTTTTTTGGTGCAAGTATACAGTACTCCAAAAATTATAAAGCTTGCTTGGTACTGGTATACTGTACCACCAAAAGTCAAATCTTGTATGATACAGGTATATCACCAAGACTTATGAATTTTATATGGTTTACCACTAAATCTGTAAATTCTTTTCATCATAATATACCACCAAAACTCAAATATCATTTGATACAGATATGCCACTGGAACTAATAAATTTTGTTTGGTATACCACTAAGCCATCTAAATCTTGTCAGTACAGGTATGCCACTAAAACTCATAAGTCTTGTTGGTACAGGTGCTACACCGAATCTCATAAATTTTGTTTGATATAGGTGCGCCACAAAACTTGTAAATTTTGGTTGGTTTGATATACCATAAAATCTCATGTTTGGTACAGGTATTCCACCAAAATCTTACAAATCTTGTTTGTTTGGTGCAAAACTCCTAAATCTTGTTTGGTACATGAGAAACAAAACTTTTGAATCTTGTTTGTTGCAGATATGCCACCAAAACTTATAAATTTTGTGGCTATATGTACTGCTAAACCAATTGAAATCTTTTCAGTACATGTATACCATCAAAACTCACAAATCTCATTTGATAACCTATACCACTAAAACTTATTGTTTGGTATGTCAACAAACCTTATGATTCCTTTTCAGTACGGGTATACTACTAAAACTCAGAAATCTTATCTTGTACTGTAACAGTATTCTCCAAAATTTAAATTTATTTTGGTATATTACTGAAAATTATGCAACCTTTTTAGCACACTAAAACTCACATCATGTATGTTCCAGAGTCTACCACCATAACTTATATCATGTTTGGTACAAGTATGCCACCAAATTTATAAAACTTTATTGATGTGCCAGAGGTGGGCAACCTGTTGCTTGCGAGCACCCTCCTGCTCTTTTATGGTCTGACAGTGCTCGTGAGCACTGATGCAGCATGTTTCATAATTAAACATTTATAAATAAATAGAATTTCATTAGACAAAAATGCTCAACACCTGACATACCACTGAAGAGAAAAATAAAATTATTTTTTTATTCTCAAATACTATATGGGCATATTTTCTGTACAAATTGCATTTTACTCATAATTTTATGTCTGAATATCATTGGATTTCAAGCAGAAAATCTGTATAGCCAAATAAAATTATAACTACATTGGTTATGTGTTTTTTGTTATCTGTAATTACATTTTCATGCAGCATAAACTTACTGTACTTCATTCTGAGGAAATGGAAAGAGATTTGCTTCCAGTAGGTCTCTTAATAAAATAGAGGAAAAAAGAAACTTACAGAGAAATATGTTGCTCCTTTCCATGTAAAGTTTTCGTCAACACAAAATATGACATCTGATATCAAAATTCATATTAATCCTAAAATTTTAGTGTTTGTTGCTTAAGAGGTTTAGTTATAATATAATGGCAATAAAAACTATATTAATCTACTATTTAAAAATTGTTGCGGAAAAAGAATGGTTGTTGCTCTCGTCTTGAAAAACAATAAGTTGCTCTTGATGCTTAAAAGGTTGCCCATCTTTGTTGCAGCTACATAAACAATAAAAGTTGTGTCTAAATTGAAAGAAAAACAGATTGTCTTGATGTGAACAAGGATGCCAGTTGTCCTCATGGAATTTAGTAAAGTATTAGAAGAAAATGAAATCAGAGAATGGAATTACAAGTTCATGCCCATTCAAAAGATAGAATTATCAAAATTATGGCCCTTGTGGATTATGTAAGCATAGCAAGACAATCTGAGTCAGACATTGAGGCCTTGAATCCACCATTCAAGGCTTGCTAGTTGTTATAAAAGATACTTTAACTAGATGGCTGAGTTAAATATCCCACATTCCGTAGGGAGATAAATTCTAAAGTTGGAATGGTGGTTAATAGAAAAGTATGGTATTGTAAAGATATTAACATGAGAGAAAATGCATAAGAAAATGTGATATGTACAACCACTTGGATTTAAGTATTTAGTAAGTGTGTTAACATCCAAGAATGAAACTGAGACTCTGCAGCTGCACTATAATTGTATAAATAGCATTCTATGGAGAGGTTTTAACTCTTAATAAGCTTTAAATACAAAACCAGCCTGACTAATTTTGAGAACAGTATTAAGGAGAATGGCAAGACTTGTGTTCAAAATAAAAGACTGCTCCTTGAGATGGTGCCATACTTTGGTTAATGGATGCATTGTTTAATGGACAAGTCAGTTAAAGGATGGTTTGTCTGATGAAAGTTCTGTTCCGTTAATGGACATGGGTTCAGTTTCAGGGCGGACAAAGTCAACCAACTAGAATATGTATGGGATTAAGTGAGTTATGTGTGTATGTGTGGTTCCCTGGTAAAACCATGGAAATACTTCAGTCTATGCATGGGTCTCAGTCAGTGCACATCTCTGCTAAACTTTGTGTCTTTTTTTTTTTCTTTAGTACTAAGCACTGTAATTGTACTATATGCAAGCTATCATGGTTTCTAAGAAGGTTAAAGACACCAGCAAGGCAAAGAGAGAGAGAAAATCATAGATATTCAAAGGGAAATAAAAAAAACATGAAAGTGCAAAGTTTCAAGGAAAAATGTCACCCTGACATAGCTGTAGCAAAAGATGTTATAAACTTGCTGAATAGTGTTGTCTATCATTTTAGAGACAATTTAAAATGTAAGCAAAAAACAATCATCATTGGACAAGATTTTAGTAAGAAAGAAACACAGTTGGTCTTAACCCTTAAGGGACGGCATAATTTATCAATGTGCAGCACCCCAGACTGGGGAAACTTTGAGGTCGGCAAAAAAAAAAAAATCACATCAATGGAAAGAGAATGACACATACATTCACACTGTATAAATAAAAAAATTTAAAAAAATTTTCCCTACCTTCCACGAGAAGTTGAAAATGACTATTCACAACCCCTTGTGGGGCCTCATTTGCAAGACAATCGTAAATTTGACCAACTTATATATGTTTTTCTAATAAATAAGTTTTTTGGAGTTTGTAAAATTATTATTAATGTTCACACAATATCAAAAAAGATAAGAAATAAAAGCAGTAACAAATTTTTTGCATATTTGTTGTAAAATATTCACGTAAATTTATGAGAAGGAAGGTTCAGTAACTTATTTTTTACTTTTACATGCTTTTTCTAATATTTCTTTGCAATTTTCTTTGTAAAATTACATTTACAACCAATATACTATCGTAAAAGACAAAAATAAAAAACAACAGCAACTCCTTTGTATATTTACAAGCAAATTTACAAAAAGACTCATGTGAGAGAGAGAGATGCAGTACCTTCCCACTTGAAGTCACAAGCATTACTGATACTGGCCGAACCCTCATGTATGTATAAAAGTTGCCATTAGTGAATTTATAGCATATATAAGTATTGGCACCTTTGTTTCGAATCATTATTACCATAACAGTGGTGCGTAATTGTACTTCACACTGAGAGTTAATCCATCCACCTCCCCAAACCTGTTTCACTTCACACTGGAGCTCAATCCATCCACTAAGGGTTAAGAAGAAAGCAATAGAAAGAGACAGATTTGAGAAACAACCCCAGAAGCAGAGTTGCCTGCTGTTTTTATGGAAAGGGACTCTTTCCAAGCAGTAATATTTCTGCCTCTTCACCTTCCTCACTGCCTTCCATATAGCCTGTCAACTCTTTACCAGTTTAGTTTTTTAATTTCTGCATGCTAGACTTGTTAAATTTGCACAAAAATGTTAGTATTTCTTGTATTTTTGGAGGTCTGGAACAGATTAATCAAATTCCCATTATTTATTATGGGAAAATTTGCTCAGTTAAAGGACTTTTTGGTAACAGGACAGCCTCCTGAAATCGATTAAGTAACCAAGGTATGGCTGTTTCAGTTATGGTAAAAAACAAAGGCTATTGAAGTGAAAGCAACATACAGATATATTATACTATAAATATATATAATGTATGTATATTGTTTTCTCACTCTTTCTCTATCAGGCAGAAATTGTAAGGTTGATTATGTTATGGAACACAGTAAGGAATCACTAATGTTATTGACAAATTGCATTATGCAGATTAGTGAATATATACAGAGTGATATTATGGAGATGATCTTTCCGTGTTTTGGTGTTAGTATTGATCATGTATTGCTGATATGTTGTATATATATATAGCTACTATATTTTACTCAATATTCTAGGTCTTTCGGCGTATAACTTATGAATGCACCGGTGGGTCTCTAGGAGAAGTAGAGGGTCAGGAGGCTAATAGTGCATCAGGAGGTAAGAACAGAGGAGCTAAGAGATAATTATTGAAGATATTATTACCTTGTTTCATCACAAACCTTTCCATCATATTGAGTCCTCATCAGTGTTATGAATGCCTGTAGACACTTTTTTTTCTTTAAGAATAAGAGCCAAGAGCAACTGTACCTCATAATTTGCTTGTCACTGTAAGAATATCCCCAGCCTTTTTCCTCAGCATATCAGGTAAAGCTTTATTCTCGAGCATTCATTTATTCACTAGTTCATTTCTTTCTCCACTTCTTTTGTTATCCAATCTGCTAATTTTAAATCTTTTGTTTCCTAAAAAATGTTTAGTTACTGTATAACCATCATCACTTGGAGCTTGTTACCATCTCCCTGTTGATCATGAATTATATTAACAATTGTTGTGACTGTATTATTCGGATCTCATGTGTAATTCTGTATTTTCAGGTGTATTTTGTCAAAGTTTTGTCTTTATTCCCTGTATTTAGTATTTTTGAATGGACTCTCTATCAACCAAGTTAACAAATTGATTGATAGTTTGAGCCGAGATGTAAATCTGTTGGGTTTATCTGTGGTTTGTCCTATGCAAACTGCTGGGTTAGGTATTTCATTTTGCTGTTGTTCCTTTGAGAATGCACTTTTATTCATCTAGAAATATCCTTTGTGACAGTGGTTTTGGTTGTAAAACCTTGGTAACAAGGTAAACTATCAGAAGGGTGGGCTAGGAGTGGGGAAACTACCCGCTCACCTGACTGTCAACCACACTTTTCTTTTGGTAGGCTATTTTACCTTTTGAAAAGGATCTAGCGTGAAGAAATATCCACTGCTTAAGTGGGGTCTGTCTTGTTTGACATAATTTGGCTGATTTTTAATGGTGAAGACAGCTTTTCTTTTACCCCTCATTCTTTCTAGATGAGTCAGTAAGCCTCATTTGTTTTGGCCAGAGGTTAGTTTTCCAGAGGCCTGTTCTTTGTGCCAGATTTTGAAATCATGCTTCAGACAGCCTGTAGTTAGGAATGCAACACTGTTCTGTTTGTCATCACAGCCCTGTCTTTTGCTGCCAAGGATGCAAAAGTTGTACTTTGGTGAGGGCCATCTGCTGCTATTTGAAGAGAATTAAAATTAAACATCTAAGAGGAATTTACTGGAGTCAGACTACTCTTATCTACAGGCCAGTGTAGAAGGTAGTCTTCAAGATACCTTATCTTTCTGGCTGAGACAGGTCATTCTGTAGGCTTATGTAGGAATTGGTGGTACTAGGATATCCCATTTCATGTTTTCTGCCTTTAATCTCAGGGATGTCTTGCACAAGGTGATGGGGTTATACTTATTTGGGACAGTAAGATATGCCAGGTCAAGTGTTACAAGTGATGGAAGAAGCAGTACAATCTCTATCTTCTTCCTCTCCCCTCCTAATCTACTTGTTTTCATATCTTATGCATTATTAAGAGATGTAGTCTTGAGGGGTTATGTGCTTTTATTTGTCACATGGATGGTCAGTTGATGTTTGCTATTTTAACAACTCATCAAGTGCAAATTTCAGCTTTACTCTTTGGGTGTGACACTACACAGTATACCCCATGAGAGCTGACTGAGCTTTAGCACCTGACTTGTACAGGCCATTGTGCTCCTCTGGATCAATTGGCTGTTTAACCTTTATACCTCTATTAAATTGAAATTCTTGCTTAGTGTGGTTGGTGTGATAAAACAAATTAGATTTTTATATAAGTAACTTACCAAGTAATTACATAGCTGTAGTTTCCATTGTAACGGCAGCTTAGATTCAAAATTTTGCGGGTAGTGCTTCAATATAGTTTGTGTAGGTGATCAGCCCGTCCCACTAATGGAATATTGGAATGACCTAGCAAACAATTCTCATTCGTTTCCTGCCGTCTGTGGTGGCAACACTTGGTCCGGCAGTAGCTTTTTTTCCATTATTTTTCCGGTTATTTTACCGGATTCCGATGGAGGATTCTTTAAATCAACTATCGGAATGTGTATATTGTAGCCTTCAAGCTGAAATCTTTCAGGATGAGTTTTTTTTTATTTTGTTTTACGTTGATTCAGTCATCATTGAGCCACCAGTAAACGACGCCATTTGCATTTGTGGTTTGTTCATCAGTTAGGTTTTTGGTGGCGCTGATAATAATTTTGCTTTAAAAGTAATTCTTGGAAGCTACGACATTCCATTATAAAAGTAAATTGTATGTTAGGCGTTTTCATTAAACCATAACTTTGGCAATTTATGAATTGTTTTCGGCTGTAAACTACTAGCGAGCCGCCGATAATAGTTTTGTTTTCAAAAGTAATTCTTGAGTGTTATGACACCCCATTATAAAGTAATTGGTCCAGACGCCATTATAAAATAATTGGTTTATATTACGCTTTTCATTAGGCCATAAGCCTTTGCAATTTATGAATTGCTTTACAGCCTTTATGTACTAGATAGCCATAGATAATAGTTTTGCCTTAAAAGTAATTCTCGGATGTTACAGCATTCCACTCCTGTGCTTCATTGGAGACCATTCAGCACCAACTTAGCAATTTGTTGGGCCTGTTACACCATCACTGAAAGCCGAGTGTCCAGTGTTAGAGCACCCAGTGCCAGAGGCTCAGCGCCTTGGATTGTTTCTGTGCCCTGTCATGTACGGACTTGGACAGTTATGGGATTTAGAGTTTTTTCTGCTCTTGTTTTGTATTCTCTAGAAGATCTCTGGTGCCCTCTTCTATTGTGAGATCCACACAGTTGCAACGGGCTATCGCTCCCAACGATGAAGGTCAAGAGGGAGACCACCCAGATAGTTCTTTCACCTATTCTCCAGGGCAATTGGATAGGAGCTTTGATATGCAGGGAGCACTCTTCCAGATCCCAGTCTGAACTCAGAGAGTTTTAGAGTTCCGCCTTTTGGGACAGGGCTTCCCAATTGGGAGTCTGCTTCGACCTCTCCCAATTACTAGCTCTTCCTGCATTTGACTCCCCTTTTGTCTGGCCATTACTTCAGTCTTTACATGTTGACTGACTTCATTATCTTTGAAGAAAAGGGGCTTGAAAGCTCTTGACAGTAACCTTTTCCAGGACAGGGAAACAGTCAGACACCTGTGTGTTGTTTCTTAGCCCAGGTTTCTTTAGTCAGATTTCCAGTGGTGGTTGTCTGAGCATGACTTGTGCAAGGGAATTCTTTCTTCTGCTGAGCTTAGTTCAAGTCTTCTGCTCAGCACCTCAGATCTAGGTCAAAGGAGCCCATTTGAAGAACCAGGAAGATGTCCAGGACTCAGTCCCCAAGAAGAACGGAACCTTCACTTTTGCTCTGGAAGAGCTAAAGTGTTTCTCTTTCTGCTGTAGTACTGCTTGACCCTAGCTCTATGGTAGTCTATTGGATTAGACCTCAGTCCTAATACATCTGCTTAAGCAGGGAAGCTGGATCCAGCATTCCCTCTCAACCAAACAACAGAGCTCTTCCTCTGTTGACAGATTAATCAGGTCTTCTAGTCATTTGATTTATTCAGGGACTAAGCATCGAAGGACTTACTGGGTCGTCAGAAGCTTGTCCTTCCCATGATGGCCTTTAGATCCCATGAGTTGTCAGATTCTGTATTATTGTATGAAGCAAGCCAACCTTGGACCTCTTTGCATCTTCAAGGAATCTTCTACATGATGCTCAGTTTCCGGTTACTTATGGTTGTTGGTGGACTCTGAAAGATCTTTCCCCCAAACTGTCTCTTCTGAGACATCCTAGCTTCAGATACTACCAGGGGGGGTCCACTCTTGCCTAGACAGGTGCTGGACTGTCTGTAGGATTGACTTCCCAAGGGTCTTCAAGACATGTTGCAGAGGCTATTAAAAGATTCAGAAGTCACCCTCTTCCTCCATCTCCCAGACTTAGTGGTAGTCTTCCAAAACTGGTGTCTCAGACTTCATCTCTTCTTTTTCGACAGATCCTGGTGCAGATTACCTCTTTGTTTCTGAGAAGATCTAGGTTCTCTCTCTTTCCTTGAAGAGGTACCGATCTATGCTTATCTCTGGTTAAGCACAGAGACCTGGATCTTTCATCGTCTTCTTGAAGACCTCTCAAACCTTTTTCACACCCAGCTAGGAAGCAAGAAATGTGCTATCCTCATTTTTTCTTTTGATTTTAGCCAAGAACTAGGATCCATCCAAGACCTGGATCCGTTCTTTCTCCCTTAAAGCTTAACAGACATACTTGGCTTCCAGGAGCTCTGCCCAGCTCCCGAATTCCTAACTCGCCTGGTGCCCAGCTCACCTGACACCAGTTACAACCTGGCACCAGTGCATGCTCCAAGCACTCTGGAGTGGTTACCAACTCTGAGAGAAAAGAGTGAACTCTCTGTCCAGTTGGAGTTTTAGGTATTTACTGAATAGGATTTTATAATCTAGAGGGCCCTCTTATCCTTTCATGTTTGGTCAAGAACCTCTTGCCCTTGGATTATGATCGCATTGTCCTTCATCCTAAAGAGAATTTCTGAAACACTCTCAGATTCAGGAGAACAACTTTGCCTTCTCATAGTGAAAGCTAAGGTAATCAGATCAGCCTCTGCTTCTTTAGCTTTCAGGCACATAAGTCCCTTAGTTCCAATTGGCATCGGCCTACTGGAAGTATATCGTTCTCCACTTCTTACAGGCACACTTGGCCATCTACCTGCTGGAAGTATAATCATCCTTTGCATCTCACTATCTTAAGGAAGTGAAGTCTGTCGCCAGCTTTAGAGCTTCCAAAGCTTTGAGCTGCTAGCTCGCCTGGCATCCAGCTCACCTGGCACCAGCTACAAGTCTGGCCCCAGCTATAGAGCCCCCAAGCACCCAGAGCTTCGGGCTTCCCTGGTGCTCAGCTCGCTTGGCACTAGCTACAGTCTGGCGCCAACTTTAGAGCTGAAGGCTTTTGTGGTCTCCCAGCTCACTGGGCACCAGCTACAGTCTGGCACCAGTGATATTTATACCAATCCGCGAGCTTCCACAGTTCACCTGGTGCCAGCTTAGTAGTTTGTAAATTCTGCAGTACCACAGGATAGTGGCTGGCATGATATGGCAGGGGGAAGCATAAGATTTTCTCCTATCTCTTCACCTTCTGGTGAGGTATAGAGTTTTTTAGGAGCCAGGAGGTACAAAGTACCTGGAGCACCCACCACTCTCAGTGGATGGGTTGTGGTATTATTTCAGTGTAGGTGACAGTGTATCTGGTTGTTTTTTACATTGGTACTGTTCCCAGGGCAAGGGCACCTATTAAAGTTTTGCTAGCTATTGGATAACTCCTTAGCTGCATAACTTCCACTAATGCTTTGGTAGCATCAGAGTACTCCTTTGCTACAAAGCTCCCACTTAAGTAGAGACAACCCTTGGCTGTACTGCCACGCCACTACAGGTTAAGTTGAGCGACAACCAGTCGTAGTTTTATACTGCAGGCTCTCTGAACTAATAAGGAACAACAGGCATTGTATTCAATGCTAGCAACTTTTCTGTTTCAAATTCATTACATGACTTAATGTTTTTGTAGTAGAATACTATGTCCACGTATCCCTCCCCCTGTCAGTGTGGGATTCAGCTATGTAATTACTTGATAAGTTACTTATATAAAAATTACATTTTTATAATAAAATAAAGTTTTATATATACTTATCAAGTAATTACAGAATCAGAGCCCAGCCTCCTCCCCTCTGATGGACATACGGCATAAAATGAATGAGAATTGCTTGCTGAATCATTCCAATATTCCGTTAGTGGGACGGGCTGATCACCTACACAAACTGTATTGCAGCGCTACCTGCAAAAGCTTGAATCTAAGCTGCCGTTAAAGTGGAAACTACAGTTATGTAATTACTTGGTAAGTTTATATAAAGCTTTATTTTATTATAAAAGTGTCATTTTCATAGCATAAAACATTTTTTTTATGCAAACCCATTAATCACATGTTGAAACACCTCTCTTTCCTTCGTTCTCACTGTGATGTATGCTACATGAATTATTAGGAAAGTATTTACCACCTACTGATGGGTCCATGGTACAAATACATGAACAGTTGTTCCTTGCCCTCCTGTTTCCAGGATATAAGAAAGTATTTGTCTGGGGACATTCATGACTCAATATGATTTATGGCTTGTATGAAAAAATATGGATTCATGTAGTAAACATTTTGAAATATTTTCCTACTAAAGTATATTTCATGGTCTCCCTTTGTTTGAATTAACTTTTGCTGAATTTCCCAGTTTTGCTACTTACGCTATGTTTATTGTACTGTCTTTGAAGTATGTATCAGCTCTGCTTAATGTATCTTACTCTGTTCCCATTTTATTTTGATACATTCATCCTTATCTTAATATTGCTTTTTATTTTACTGCTACTAATAATAATACCTAGGGATACTCATCACAATTAAAATATGGAAAAAAGAGAGACCAGGTGCTCATTTGTCCTGGTTTCAATTCTTGTCTTGTCTTTAGGGATTTTATTAAAAGAATTTTACAGAAATAATAACTTTTATTATAAACTCGAGGTTGAATTTAAAATGCAGTAAAGACAGGAAAAAATTATACTATTATAACATTAGAAATATGGACACCTTTTGCTTTAGCATATAATAAAAATTTTTGTTTAATTATGGAACCTCTTGTCATATTCAAGAAATTTTTTGTTTTAATAAGTTTAGTTGTTGTGTAAGGAATTGGCAATCTCTAGTTGTTGTGTAAGGAATTTGCAATCTGGTAGAATTACCCAAATTCTGGTATGAAACAAAAGGTGGTCTGATTCAGTATCCATTAAATATGGTTCAGGCTGTAATTTTGAATAATAACACACTATATTTTTTATTGAGTTAAAATTTTGAAACTGTAAGCAATGTTACTTTTCCCCTTTTTTCAGATGAAAGTGGTGCCATTCCCAGTAGTAATGTTCCTGTGCCACCCACAATGGCTGCTTCCATTGTTTTGGGAGGTATGCAGGAATTGTCTACTTCTGCTAGAACCCATTTGAGCCAGCCTGGAATGGAGAGCAGTGGAGCAACAGGGACATGTGGGACCAATTTAGAAGAGTGTGTCATCTGCCTGGAGCGTCGTCCTGATGTGATTCTTCCGTGTGCCCATGCTTACTGTCTGCCTTGCATCGAACAATGGTGGGAATATTCTAATCCATCTGAAGAATGTACTTCCAACAATGTTGTGCTCTCCATGTAAGCAGTTGAATGCATTTGCATTGTGCTTTGATGGTTGCTTTGACACTGCTTACCAGTATAGTCCCAATTAACAGCTTTGAATATTCACAGAAATCATTAGTTTTTGTGATGTACTGGTCACTAGAACTAAGGTACTTTGGTCTTTTTGAATTTCACTCAAACATTTCAAGCACAAATAACTCTCTTTTCATAATCGCAAATTTAAGATGCAGATTTCAGTCCTTTTTCTCTCTACTTTTTTCATTTTATTTTTTTATTTTCTCATGATTCACAGAACTTTCTCTCATGAATGAAGTTTGGTAAACTGGATTAGAGTGCTTAACGAGTTCTTTTAAAGGTACATAAATATGGGAACAGTGTTACCATGACAGATCATCATTCTTAGTACTTGAACATAAGACCTCAGCATGTTGGACCAAGGATTATGTAAAGTTTAGACTGGTTCAAAGAGTAAAAGACTGGTCAGAGGAGGGGGAATCTCAAAAAATAGTATTATCTTTGGAAGTTGGTTGGTATGAGGCTGAATAATGCTCTGACTTAGCCACTTCGTGATGCATAGAGGGTAATGAGAAAGGAAGGGGAAGATAGAGTAAAATATTTTTCCAGAAGAGGAAAGATACCAAAACATCTGATTAGAAGTGAAAACATGGAGCACAATTTAATCTTGAAAGTTTATCCTAGTAATGATAAAGAAAAGAAAGTGTTTTAACAGTTGAATGGGGGCTGCTTTCATGGATGTAGAAGTAAGATAAGATAGGAAGACCACTTTATTTGAGATGTGTTGTCTTTGGACTCCGAAATTTGAGTATTTATTTAAGTATAGTGTAGACTGTACAGTATACAGTTGCAGTGCTCTTCAAATTGAAAGTTTGTTTCAGTAAAGGAAAATACTACTCAGGTGCCCTGGAGATGCTTACAAGTACAAAAATAAAGATGTATTAATAAAAAAAAATGACTGTACACTTAGGGTAATGCTTCATGGGCAGAGGGCAGAGCATCTGATCAGAGATCATTGTAGACTACTTTTGTCCTGTGTTTCATGGATTTGACTGGAGGCATGGCTACCATATTCCTAGGTATTACGTATATATTTTTCAGGCACTAATTGCTTGTTAACAAAATAGATGTTGGCATGCGATATGTAAGAACAGCATTTTAGGGAATTATGCAGAAAATTGTTGGTTTGTAAAAGTTCCAAGTACTGTAGTAACTGGCATCAGTCAAGATACGTCGCATCTCCCCCATACTCCCCAAATACTTATGAGGGCAGACTGTAGCACCTGCCCCTGGTCAGAGTTAATTTCCTTTATAGGAATTAGAAAGCATAAGAAGATAAGACACAGCATGAGAATAATAAACCCATAAGCAGATATAATAATTTAATCTTATTCTTGAGAGTGAAGTAGGTATGTATCTGCTACATATATAAGGCCAAGCTTTTATGAAGGCCTTTTATTACTAATCCTGTGCTGTCATTGTTCTTCCCTGAGACAGGAGTGGCAGTCATAGGACCCACGTGCGTGACACGAGGTTGCTATGCTGTCACACATTGCTAAAGTGACGACAAACACGATAAGAGGTAAGAGAGAGAGGACAAGGAAGGGAAAGATAGAAAATTGGTCAGAGGAAGGGCAAGCTATAGAAAGTGTCAGAAAGAATGAAAAAGAATAGGACAGATTGTATATTTATATTAAGACTTCAAATGAGATTTCAAACTGAGGAAGGAGTATGAGAGTTCGTGCTCTTCACTACTTGAGGAATATCACTTTGGATGAATAAGATTGTCATTATTGCAAATTAGCTCATTTAGTATCCAAGTTTACCAAAAGTATTGCATTGATGGGTATGATTTCATAAAGTTTCTCTACTCATTTCCCAAGTAGTGTTGTATTTTCAAGAAATAGTAAGGTAACAAGGATGACATGGGTAGTGCTAACACTACTGTAGTTAGAAGAACAGTTTTCTGACTTACAGCTCAGCACTTTCACACCAGTGCGCCCTGTTGTGGGTGTCATTATCTTAAGTAAAGTATTCCTTCCAACAGGAAAACTTCTAATTTGGGACAGTTTTGTATGAAATGATATTTACAAAAAATAATTGGGTTAGTTCAGTAAAGGTTTAGGAAAAGTGACAATTTAATAAGTGGGATGGCTGTACATGTCTGTGCAGCCATGCTTAAAGGTATATCATAGATTACTTAAAGTATTTATAGCTGCGGCATCATTAATTTAGTAGGTTTTTGTTAATTGGGATACTGGATCTGCTTGCATGTTTATTTTACTAATTTTTTTGTTTAGATATTGCATATTGCATGCTGTTGAACTACCTTGCCTTTAATGTATTGTTCATGTGTCTATGGTTTTCTAGGTGTGTTATTAGTAGAATAATTGCATCCTTTGCATCACTCTCACATTGTATCTTTATGACCCATAAACAGTTTTATCTGGAAGAGTTGGACCTGAAAATAGTTTTAGATGTGCATGTAGACATATTGCATTTGTTGTGATTGTTTTTCGAATGCATTCAAAGTTGGTTCATATACTATATCTTTTTACTATTGCTCCTTTATTTTTCTTTATTTTTAAATTTTACCTGAAATGAACAGTTTTTTATTGATAAGTTCAGACTCACATACTGATGTCACTCTTACGCATTATCAAACCGACACTGTAATGATGTAGATTTTCTCTGCCATGAGTTAATAATTCCATGCCATCATTCCAATATAGATACAGTATCTTAAAAATTAAATATTGTGTATACAAACCCTTCTTTTATATTACTGTACTGCTTCATCTGTGAGTTTTTGCAAAACTTCTATGCTCCATTCCCAAACAACTGACCATTTTCAAGTATGTAAGAACTTTTTGTGCAGTTCAGGTATGGCTACAAGAAGGAATGTGGTTGGGAGGAAGGCCATCATATATAAAAGAGGTTTGTTCATATGCAGAAAACCTTCACTCTTAACATTAGGATAAATCTTCAGGCACCAGCTGGAAACCAGTTTAAAAACAATCAAAAATCGTATATGCAAGCAGTCTGTGGCATCTGGCATCTGATATGCAGATGAGGTGGAAGCTGGTCAGAGACCTAGCTAGAAACTCTTGAAGCATTCAGTCTTTCTTCAACTGCTTTGGAGAGCAGATGTTCGCTTTTGCTCTCCTTTCCCCATGCCAGTTTTTGTCCTAAGCTGTATGTACTGTATGCAATTATGAGCATAACAAACATGCCATTTGCATTCTGCTAATGTTTACATTCTTAAAATCATCAGCTGATTGCATTTTACCGACATCATCACAACCATTAGTTGCTAAATGAAATGCATATCAGAGATTAGTTTTATATGTGAATTATCAAAGCAGTTTAAAAATGCAACTTTTTATTTATAAATGAAGTAAAGGTATGATTTCACCAGTATCAGATGTTGCTCTTGGCTCTTCCAAAACATTTTGTGGCCTGCACATTATTAGTTTCTTCTGCTACAGCTACAACCGTAAATTTAGTGGCATACTTTCATAACACTTCCCTCTCCATTGAGTGAAGGATGAATAAAGATTTATTTTATTTTATGGAATTCATCATTGAAAATTAGCAAATTTTTAACAAGTTGACGGCTGTAATGCAACCCTTACTAAACGCATGTTAGGTACGGTAACTGACACTGGCAAACAGCTGTTTCTCGATTTGATTGTTTATGTCAGTACTTCCCGTTGTTTATACCAATGTCTTGCATGCAGTAGTAAGTGGTTGTTAATTATAAGAAATAGTGATGAATTCGTAGACAAGTCACAATGTTGATAAGCCTAATTTAATGTAGGAAGATTAACATTTAACCTAACGAACTTTGGTTTCTAGGCTTATTTTATAGTTAAAAGCTAACTCGGATATAGTATGCAATCAGTGGTATCTGCTGAAACCAAGACAGGCAGGCATAGAAAGCCTAGCATAATGTAATCTACTGAAAATACACCTCACACTATACACGATGTATGTGATGAAATTTTAATGATCGCATGATACACAAGTGTATATGCAAATTACAGTTCTTTTGTATCCTGTGTATTTTTGAGTTTCACAGAATGTTTTCATTGGAAATAAACGGTCCTCGTGTATTTACGGAGCAAGCTTCAGTTCTGAAATCCGAACAAATAAAAAAACTGAAATGTGTGGTGCCACCCTCATTGCCGCTCAAGAAGTAATGGCAGGTGACTCAAAAATGTCCTGGGTCATGGGAGTTCCCGGACCACGGAATGCTGGATTTTCGAGGTTGGACTGTACTACAGCATAGGATGTTTACGTCATAGTGCAGCATCCAGTGATCTCATTCACTAAACAATGGCAATGTGGAATAATTAAAATAAATCTAGTTCTGACAAAATATCCTGATTATTAGTCTTGGGGCAATTTTCTTTTTGATCAAACTGGAAAATTGCCAGGAGAGAGAAAAGAACAGCATAAAGAATATTCACAGGAGAAGAATGTTGTTTTCATTCATGTGAGTGAAAACAATTGTGATATCAGTTAGGCAGGTGCTCGGACAGGCAGAAAGCAATATAATTGATTCTTTTTGCATAAAACACAGCTTATGTAAGAATTGAATGTCAGCCCAGGAATTTGTATACGTGATCCATATATTCCAAATGAAATATGGAAAATGTTAAGATTTTAAAATGTAATTTATCTGGGTTTAATAGCAAAGGTGTGAGCCCACCTGAATGGAAAAACAACTGTCTGTATGTTCCTGAGTATTGTCACCCTAGCATATGTGTGTATCACTCCTCTTGAAGATATCTTAAAAACAAATGCAAAACTAGTCAGGATTTTTACAATGTGATTCAATTTTTCCTGCAGTATATCTTCATATATACATCATGTGTTCTGATGATTTCAGGCATATATGCATGTGTCCTTGCCTGCATACCTCAGCCCTGATTGAGATGTAAGCTGTGGATATGAGATTTTCAGTTATTTACTGCCAGGTTTTGTTTCAAAGTTTGTCATTGGGAATAGTTAGAATTGTATATAAATTATATCTTAAATTATATCTATGTATAAATTAATGATGAATATTAAAAAATGAAAGGTTTTAAATAAGTTTTCAAATAAAGCATGCTCAGTATGAGGATATTGTGGTAAGTGTTCTGTAGTTCATATTTCTTTTAGTCATACAATATGTTGTGCTTTTCATTGCTGCAATCATTTGGCCTTTTCTTTACTGCTTGAATCAGTGTGACTAGTAGATATTTGGAAAACCTCTAGAAATATACCCCATCACAGATCCCACTTGTAGAATTAAGTAAAATACTGTTTTTATTGTGATGATTTTTTATTGCAATAATTTAATTACTTTGACATAGACACCTTGTCTTGATTGCAGTAACTAACTAGATAAAAATGGTGATGATGCAATATACTGTTCTCACCAAATGTCTTGTTGTTGATGAATAATTAACTTGGCATTTTAATTGGCCATTTTCTGTGAAAAACTGGCTTGAAATGTTCAAAGTGTAGGCATTAAATGGCACACAACTCTGCTACCAACTATCTTTAGTCTGAGCTAACCTGGCAGAGAAACAGGACTAAATCCACTGAAGAAAGTTAGCATGTCTGTTAGGTAGGGAGGAACAGTAAAAACAACTAAACAAAGGAGATGGCAGGAAAATCCAAGCCTATTGAATTTATAAAATTATCACTGTTAAACAACATTTTAAACATTTTTGATATTTTGTTATTATCACTATACATTCCCAAGCCCAGATAGGGAAGGTTGAAATCAGGATGGGTATCCATATTAAAACACTTGCGAAAACAGATTGTGAAATGAGCCATCTGGTGAGTGTTAGAAACACCTAGAATAAGCACATCAAAGAAAAGCAACCATGACTGGGATCAAGCAGAGAAGAATTATTAATATAGAACAGCGTATATTCACATGGAACAATCTAAAATTGCAGTTAAAATAATATTTGTACCACTTAATAGATTTTATAATGAAAACACTGGTCAGAGATGGAAGAAAATGTGTAGACTAGTATAATGGCAGAAACTTAATGATGCTTCTCTAATCAACAAACACATCATGATTTACAAAGCTTGCTTAATAAAATGCTCCATATATCTAGAGAGATGGACTCAAAATAAATCTGAAAAAAATGGAAGTAATGAAAACTGATTTTTGCCTCTAAAATACTACATTGTGGCAAGTATCTTCTTGAGATATTGAATTGTCTCAGCAGTATGAGTTATCATTTAGAGAGAGACTGGACCTGTGGTGTTATGGGCTAGAGAGGTAGCCAAACCTTCTCAAGTAGTCTTGGCAGCTGAACTTAGTTTTGCTATAAAAGCCGAGTGGTCCTCAGGTTTCTAATCACCAGTAGCATTGATTATGTATGCCACCCTCAAGGATGTTAGGGAATGTATGCAAGGAAAGAGTTCCAAATCAGGTTTCTAGGAACCCATGGTTACCCTGAAGAGTAGTCCTTTTTCCTGTAAGATCAAGGATTTATGGATTAATTATGTGCAGTGGGAGGGAGAAGCAGCAGCAGAGGAGGAAGGGCAAGTCAAGGAGAGGTGGGGAGGAAGAGGGGGGAACTGAGGGGTGTTTAGTTAGGATCAGGGATTTCCTTTGACTTAGCTGCTGAAAAATTAACTCAGTCAGTTAGTCAATAAAATAAATAAATGACTGAAGGGGAATTTAGGACAGGAGGGTCGGGTGGTTTTGAAGAATTTGGTCCATGTGCAGGAGAAATTTGACCCTAAAGTGGATTCACCCTGGAGTTTGTTTACAGTTCTGCATTGCTGTTCCTACAATGATCATGTTTTTTATCATTCCCATCTCTCTACTGGGGAGGGTCGAAATCAGGAACGGCATCCATCTGTAAAACATCTGCCAAAACAAATTATGCAATGAGCTGCTCAGTGAACGGTACAAATGCTAGGACATCACCTGGAAGCAACCCACAGATTAATCGCCCTAGCTATGTGGCTGTGCATTAAGAATGGGTGCAGTTGAAGAAGCAGCCTCATCCCCTGAGATTAAGGCTGCTTAAACACAGGGAGCATGACGAAGGGGACATGTGCCTGGAGATCTAACGTAAAATATGAATACGTGTGGTGGATGTGCAGGAGTCCTTAGAAGGGCAATAAAACAATGAAACTGGGAAATAGTTATAAAAATTCTATATAGTGTTGCAAGTAGGGAAGGCAGGAATGCCACTGGTATTGTTCTTTCTGAAGACCCTAAAAATTATATTGTGAGATACATAAGGAGAATGAAAGATCAGATGGTAAAGCTACGTATGGGGATAATGCTCATTGTGAGTGTGTATGCTTCTCAGATAGGATGTACTGAAGAGGAAATAGTTTCTAGGCAGGCTTGAATGAGGAAATGGATCAGTGAAGCAGATGAAAGAATCATTATTGGAAGGTGGCCAAATGGGCACATCAGTTGAAGTAAGGATACTATAAGTCACATCCATAGAGGACATGTTGTGATGACCAAAATAGAGATGAAAGGGTAATTGATATTGCAGTATTTTTGGCATGGGAATAGTAAATACATTTCCTTTGTAAGCAGCCAGAACACCTGATCACATACCAGAGCACTGCAAGATCTAGTCAGACTTCATACAGAAGAAAAGCTTTGGTTGAATTGAAGAACTGCAATACAAAATCATCCCTGGGGACCATGGACCTGCACAGTATTGGTTAGCAGTTATGGGCTTGCAACTGAAAATGAAAGGAGGAGCTAAAAGGAAACGATATGGGCCAATGGAAATCAGAGGATTTAAACTAAAAGAGATAACATCAATGAAAGGGAGATGAACATCATGTTGCAGTAGAGATAATTTAAATGGAGGTGCAAGGGACAGGAAGGAGAAGAAGGCCTAAAAGATGGTGGGACTGTATTTTAGAGGACATGAAAGACAAAGAAATTAATTAAATGAGGATACAAGATTTAAACACATGGAAAAAGCTCATTAAAAATGACCTTGAATAGGGATCAAGCTGAGAAGGGAAAAAAAAGAAGGCTACACAGTCAAGTCAAGCATATGGGCTCTTTTAGCTACTCAGTGCTCAAGACACTGAGAAGAGTTAGGTGCAGTGGTAGGACAACCAAATAAAGAGCTCCAGAAAATAAATGAGATTGAGTACAAGGATTTAAAGATAGAACTTGGAGAAAACACCACATTTACAAGGTAAATAGTGTGAGCTACTAGCCAGCTGCTTAACAACACCATAAGAATCCAGACTATTTATTCAAATCTGGGAGACCTGGTAGCCTCCCTTGTTGGCATACTCCATAGCCAATAATTTTCTCTAAAAGAAAGACTCCATCTTAGGGATTTATCCAATATACTTTTGTAAGTAAGTTGTCAGTCTCATGACTGTACTGTTATGGAAAAACACTGGTTCCTTGCCTCACTATCAAGGATATGTCTGAGAAGATAGATACTACACTACCCTGGCAGTGTCAGGGTCTTTAGGCAGCTCCATTCCCTTTAGAGAGCCTCAGTCTCACTGAAAGAAACAGAAGGAACTTTACAGGTCTCAGCTTTCTCCCTTTCTCTAGAATAAGCAACAGTATGTCTCTTTGGATACCAGCTATTAGGTTCTATCCTGTAATCCCAATTAGCCCTCAGCTCCAAGGATGCTGCAGTTGCCATTTCTGCTTACCAGAAAAAAACAGGAGAAATGCCAGACTCCTTGACTTGAGAAATGCTGAGAAGCCTCCTTCAGAAACCTGCAATGTTGGAGAAGAAGCTTCCTTTCAATCTTGGGTCATTCAACATCATGTGGTGCCTGTATCCAGATGTATGGTACCATTGGGTGGTTCAGACTTGAAGCAAGGTTCCCTCATCTGGAGATAAATACCTCACCTCCATCACAGATCCTTTACCACTCAATTCCCATGTAACAACCACAGAAAATTTCCATGCATTGTACCTGAAAGTAAAATAAGTGCAGGTCAAAGGAGCTACAAGTTAAAGTGGTACAGCAGATTTTTTTAGTCCAAAGGTTTTCGGAGTTGTAGTCTAAATGTTGACCTGAGTCCCCAGAACCTTTATTTTCAGCTCTCACCTTTCCTGATGGAGGCTTTTCCCCTGTTCTGTAACTCCATTTCAAAGAATGGCTTTAATGTGTGTCTGGATCTGAAAAATGTTTACTTGTAAATCCCCATTCACAGGGCTTCAGTCTTTTTTCAGCCCCACCTGGGTAATGGCCCCAGTTACTATCTGGGTTCACAGTAGGGGTATCAGATTGATGAGGTATCTTGACAAATGGCAGATTATAGCATCTTCATACCGAGAGCTTTGGGAACACCTCAACTTTCTCATTAACTTATGTCAGTACCTGGGTCTAGTCATCAACTTGGTCAAGTTAGACTGGACTCCAGCAAAGCAAGCTGTTTGTTGAACAATGGAAAGACTACAGGGGTTCCTCTCATATTTCCAGGAGTTCCTAAAATTTCCCAGCCCTTCGTGCACATGTAGGTCTACAGCCCGACTGCATTAGTCCCAGTGGTATGCCTTTTTCAATTAGTGTTGTAGGAAAGGCTTTGATCATCCACTATGCGCCACTATTCCCCAGGTAGCTGACTTGCTATTTCTTTGACCATCAAAAGGGCTATCAGTGTAAGTGATCAAAAGGTACAGGTCAGTCTTACCATAGGTGTTTGAGACCAGGGACATAGACTTAGGCTTATCTAGTGAACTGCAAAAGGTATGGCAAAGTTTTTGAGAGATTTGCCTCCCAGGAACCTTAAATCTCCTTGGGATGCCAAACCCATTCTTCATCTTTGCCAATAAAGTAGGGGATTTTGAGGGGGATTTTTAGCCATCAAACCAAGTAGTTAGGTGGTCGTTAAGGAAAAGTGCAGAATCAGAAAAGTCCATTGAGCTTGTGATGTTAATACAGTATACCATAACCACATTTAGAGTGAAGACATTGACAGGTATAATAGATTATTATGAAGTAAATGTTAGTTTTCATCAAGAATTAGAACCAGATACTGTATATTATTTATCACATTAATATAGGAAGCTATTGGGGAATGGAGAAAGGGAGGCCCCTGGAAGCTATTTTATGGTAACCTAATATTAACAGCAGAATTAGAGGAACAGATTATCAAAATATTTGACAGTGTTGAAGTGCAGGGTAGAAATAGGGCAAAGAAGCATAAGTTCATTTTCATCATCCTCTTCCTCCACCTCCTCACCGTTCCTCAACACTTTTAGCAGCCTTAATTCTATGTTAAAAAGGGACAACAATCCCTGTGTTCTTTCACAGGAACAGGTGACCATGTACAGGGCAGACAGCCTGTTTCATGAGCATGTTGGAGACTGATCCCTGGTTCATGAGATTGATCATGCCCAGTCTTCCTGGGAAATGACTACCAACATAAACTCTTCACTTGCTATGTGTGCCCCTTTGAAGGTGCAGTAGGAATTCTGTGATAACTGCAGTCTACAACTATCCCAGTTCTTCAGAACTGGATCAGAAGGTTCACAGGTATGCCATAATTGATTTTCCATGTACAGTACCTATTCTGTGTTCAAGGGTGATTGCCACATGCATGATCAATCCCCATACTCTTTCCTGATACCAACCTTCCAGGTCAGCTAATGTCCAGTATGGGTATGGTAGTGTATATCTGTTCCAATAGATCCAGTACAAGTTCTGGGGGGTTTGTTTCTGCTACTGGTTCTGGTGGGTTTGTTTCTGCCACTGAACCTAAGCCAAAAGGGCAAAGGGGCTGATATTACCAGTCCATCCCAGTGTATTTTTTTTTTTTTTATCACGGACCAGTCTCTGGTACCAGTCATATGGGACATTTGACTCCTAAATCTCTGGAGTAAATGCCAGATTGGGCTGATGTGCTTTTACCTTCTGCTTCTATAGCAGGTCCTCTCCTATGAACATCCTGAAGGACTTGTTCCTCAGGAACGTCAACGGGTAGATTCTACAAGACCACTTGCCTCATTTGTAAGCACACTGGTCTTCAGGAAGTGAACATCCTCTAGGTATTCCTCCAACTTCTTCACCCACCTTTGATGTACCAGCGAAGGTTATATGCTTCAGAGAATGTTGAGTCATGTTCCTACACTCCAGAAAATGTTGAGTCATGTCCCATAAGGTCGACTTGTCATCTTATGGGGAATCTTCATGCTGATGGGATCTTTTTTTCCCCTTCTGCCAAAGCAACAGCCATAGAATCATTGCTATTGCCTCTTGAGTATTATCTTGGCTAGACCTGTGGCTCAAATGCATTGGCAGACTTGTGTCTTTGAGGTGTCTTTTCTGAGGAAGACAAGGTTAAGGTTGTTGGTGTTGGAAGTAGGGGCTTTGACCTACCTCTCACCAGACTGATTCATCAGCGTGATAACCTGTAGGCAAATGTAGCTGTGGGGAGCCCAATGCCATTCCTGGCCTTGTCTTGAAACATATTTCAACTGAGAATGGTCTCTCTCTTTGGAATGGGTTACTGCTAGAATCCTCATTGCTCTTCCCTCTGACAGTTCCTGGTTGACATGCTGAGACTCAAGATACTTTGATCTACCATGTGTTCTTCAAAGCTCCTTTGGGGTTTGCAGAATGGATCTTAGCCAAGTCTTAGGGGATGCTTTTGTCAACAAAATCAGGATTGGAAAAAGTCCAGGCCTTTCCTAAAACTAAGTCAAGATCTCAGGAAACTTCCATCCCCTTTGGCTTGCCTCTCAGGCCCCAGCCAGAAAGGCAGGTAAGAAGAGGGAAAGAGGATGTTGTCGCTAGTGTTCCCCATCTCCCATTTCCATGAGTAGTGCTTATTACACCATCAGGAAATGTGGCACTGGCAGTGCCAATGATTGACCGGGATCCTTTTGGGTATCTAAAGGCCTCCCTCCAAGGACTGATGCCCCACTTTTCTTTGCTGATCCTATTCCCAGTCTACTCTGCAGGATTACCTAGAGCCCTTGCCCTATTGTAGGAGGATTGGACTATGCTGTAGAGACTCATAGGAAGTCATTAGTGACTGCTCTCTGGACCTCTGTATTCGGCTTTTCATCTATCTCTCTCCTTGTAACAAGTTTGTTTTCCATACTTGTTTCAGGATTGAAATCCCATGGTGTACTGGATTCCATCCGAGTGAGTGACTTTGTGCATTCTGTTAATGTGTAGGATATTTATTTTCAGATAAACAGCCATCAGGACTCCAGGAAGTTTCCCCATTTTGCCTGTGCAGAACAGCATACCACAGATGTAATCACTGTGATGTAACCTTGGGGACATTCACATGAGGTAGAAATAGGCCTTCTACATTATCTTGATGATCGGTTGATCCTGGGGTAGAGATGCAGGTACTCCAAGATTTTGGTTCTCTGTTTCCATTTTTTCATGATTTGTGGACTGTGATAAACTTGAAGTTGGATCATCACCCCAATCAGGATACAAAGTGTAAATGGTATGCTGATTGGTTCGTAGCAGTGAGAGGTCTTTCCTGCAAACTTTCGGATCAGTGAGTTTAGAATAGGTCTTGTCATGATAGGAACACCAACTCACCTGTGGCAGGTTATTCTCAGTCACTTGTCTATGGAGAAGGTTATTCCTCCTTGGCGACTTCACTAGCATCCCTTCCATTTATGTTTGAAGTGACTTTGGTCTCCTTCTAACAATTTTCCAACACAGTATGTGCCCCTCAACCAGGAGTTGATGGATGATCTGGCTTTGTGGCTGAATGAAAGGAACTTTCTCATTAGAGTTCCCCAAACTTCCTCCTGATTTCAGACATATCAAGAGGGTTGGGGCATATATACCTAGAGGGCTAATTTGCTTCGGGTGTGTAGAGGAGAGGTGACCATCTGCACATCAGCACTCTGGATGGGCCACTTGGTAGTATTAATTAGCAAATACGAACTTGGTAGCATGTGTCACCAAGCAAGGAGGTACGGTCCCCCATGCTTGGCTTTAGGCAAGGCATTGGACGTGAGTGGGCAGTTTGCCCTTGACTTTCAGCCAGGTACATTTTAGTGTATTGGAATGTAATAGGAGACTGGTTTAGATACCAGGGCAGGTTGTAGGTACACAGAGTGATCTCTACACAACCACATGACAATGAAGGGGTCTGTCTAATTAATTGATCTTCGACTTCCTCCTTTGCCCTCACTGGGACAGACTCCCCTTCATCTCAGCAGTAAGGGCCTTTTGCTTTGCCTTTTCCCAGATGCAAGTGACTTACACAACAGAGTATACATCTATGGCTTCAGCTTTTAGATTTGACTCCTCTGCCTTGCTTCTAACAAGGGGTTGTGGTGAATAGAGCACTACTGTACTGTATTGTCTTTTGGTCTAATTGCAATAAAATATCTGCTGGCCTTCCTATACAAATCAGGTTCCTTTGAACTTTTTAGAGTATATTGTTCATGCAAACCCAAACTTTTCCACAGAAATGTCAGGCTGTACTGGAGGTTACAAGAGTCATCCTCCATCTATTTTCACACATGACCAGAAAGCTAGCAATTCTGGGGTGGAAGAAACACCACCAGTTATGTTCCATAGTCAATACCTCCCACCTAAGGATTGAGTCTCCTTGTATTAGTGGTTTTAATTTACATGGGAGCAAATTACAGTTTTTCAAAGTAAATTGTATTTTCATAGCTAAATCCAAAGTTGTGTATTATAATCCTACCTCAGATGTTCCTACATTTGTCCATTTTCCTTAAGGAGTTGACAGTCAGGGGAGTGGATGGCACTCCTAGCCTCTCTTCTACCCACCATACTTAACTACTTTGTAAACAGTTTCAACAAAGCAGCTTTTGCCAAGGTACATCTATTCAAAAGGTATAAGTTTGTTCCTTATAGGAAAAAGGCATTTTACTTTAAAAATTGTAATTTCTTTCATTATACTTATCATTGTTCTTAACCCTTAAACGCTGACTGGACGTATTGTACGTCGACTAAAATTGTCTGTCGGTTGCCGAGTGGACGTACCGTGTGTCGACTACAAAAAATTTCAACCTTCGGTCAACTTAGACTCGACCGAAATGGTAGAAAAACGCAATTGTAAGCTAAAACTCTTAACATTCTAGTAATAGTCAATCATTTACCTTCATTTTGCAACAAATTGGAAGTCTCTAGCACGATATTTCGATTTATGGTGAATTTTTGAAAAAAACTTTTTCCTTACGTCCGCTCGGTAACTCGGCCAAAAATTTCAGAAATTCTTTCGTCATTTTGTCATAATTTTTGCACCGTTCTATATTAGCCATTACATAAAGTTTTCTATATGAAAATGTGTGCAATTTCATGTAAAATACAACAAAAAACAACCCATGGTTGTAGCTTTTATCAGTTTGGAAATATTTTCATATAAATCAGATAAGTGCCAAAATTTCAACCTTCGGTCAACTTTGACTCGACCGAAATGGTCGAAAAACGCAATTGTAAGCTAAACCTCTTACATTCTAGTAATATTCAATCATGTACCTTCATTTTGCAACAGATTGGAAGTCTCTAGCACAATATTTGGATTTATAGTGAATTTTTGAAAAAACTTTTTCCTTGCGTCACGCGCGGTAACTCGGCCGAACATCTCGGAAATTCTTTCGTCACTTTGTCATAGTGTTTGCACCGTTTTATATTAGTCGTTACATAAAGTTTTATATATGAAAATGTGCGCAATTTCATGTAGAATACAACATGAAATATTTTCATATAAATCACGATAAGTGCCAAAATTTCAACCTTCGGTCAACTTTAACTTGACTGAAATGGTCGAAAAACGCAATTGTAAGCTAAAACTCTTACATTCTAGTAATATTCAATCATTTACCTTCATTTTACAACAAATTGGAAGTCTCTAGCACAATATCTCGATTTATGGTGAATTTTTGAAAAAAAACTTTTTCCTTACATCCGTGCGGTAACTCGGCCGAACATCTCAGAAATTCTTTTGTCACTTTGTCGTACTGTTTGGACCGTTTTATATTAGTCGTTACATAAAGTTTTATATATGAAAATGTGTGCAATTTCATGCAGAATACAACGTAAAATAACTCATGGTTGTAGCTTTCATCAGTTTTGAAATATTTTCATATAAATCACGATAAATAGAAAAAATTCGAACTTCGGTCAACTTTAACTCGACCGAAATGGTCGAAAACTGCAATTGTAAGCTAAAACACTTAAGTCTAGTAATGTTCAATCAATTACCTTCATTTTGCAACAAACGGGAAGTTTCTAGCACAATATTTCGATTTATGGTGAATTTAAAAAAAAAAACTTTTTTTACGTCCGCGCATTACGAATTCATGCATCATTTTGTGATAATATTTTCTCTGTGTTGCTTTGATCGTTTTACAGTTTGTTATATACCAAAATTATCGCAATTTAGTGTACAATACAAAGAAAAAAAATAACTCGTTAGCTTTAACCATTTTGCTCACAGCGCGATTTGTATACAATTATATATGAAATTTTTTTTTGTGCTGTCATATATTTCAATATTTATATATATATGATAATGATATTTTTTTCATTTCTGATGGTTGCATACTAAACTTCAGGCAATGACAAAAATAAGGAGCCAAAAATGAACTCTTAATCTTAAAAACTAAGTGTTCCGTGATTTTTTTAAAAAAATTTTTTCCGCTTCACCGCTAACTCCCGAATGCCGCCGGCATACGACAGACACTTTTGTAAATAGAGGCTCAGCGTTTAAGGGTTAATTTTAGAGAACTTTTTTATGCTTTTGTCCCTTATAGGAAAAATGCAGTTTACTTTAAAAATTGTCATTTTTTCCATTATACTTATCATTGTTCTTAATTTTAGGGAACTTTTATATGCTTTTGGTTTTGCTTATTCATTTTGAAAAAATAGTTACCTATTATAATAACTTTTTTCACAGGACTGTTGTAGATAAGACCTGCCCGTTGTGTAGAGTCACTTATAATAACTTTTTTCACAGGACTGTTGTAGATAAGACCTGCCCTGTGTGTAGAGAGTCACTGAAGAGCACTGATGATACTTGGGTCTTATCAGAGGTTCCCGATGATGACCAAGTAAATGAAGAGATTCGAAGAGCACTTATTGGTTTGGCTGGTGACAAAACAGAATCTCCCCCATGATTGATGCGAGGAAAGATTACATCGAATGCCAAAGGAGTTTAACCATTTTTTAAAATTTGCTACTGTTACTGTGATGTGGGATAATCAGTATTGGTTAAGGATAAGAACAGATTTGAAAGTGAATTTGTGTCCAAAGTGTGCTTATAATATGAAATTAAATACCAGAAGTTTGTGATTGTAAATAAGTTCTTCAGAATAAACAACGCTTCTGAGTAGATTAAATGTTTTTTTTTTAATGCAGATAGTAAACTCATTTTCAGGTGATTCCAGGAATTATAAATTATAGAGATGATGATGATAGGTATTACTAGTTGGTGATATATAAAACTAACTATTACATGCAGAGCTCATGTGGATAACAGTTTACATCACTTACAGGTGGCTTAACCATATACTTACGTACATTAGTTGTAGTATAGTCCCAAGGCAGACCTAGTTCATGGGACTGAACAAATGTCTAATGCATGAATAGAAAAGCAAGTAGTAACCTTTTAGTATTCTTTAGCATATGATGAAGTTTTGGTAAGCTTTGTCAGGTATAATGTGATAGCATAATCATGCTCCCTTTCTACATAGAATTTTGTCATCTTGAGATTTGTAAGATGGAAATTAATTTGAACTTTGCTGGATTGCTGTCAAGAAATAGTGGAGTAGATGGAAGAAAGCTTTGTATAATGTTTGTAAGGTTACTGCAGTGATATTTTAATCATAAATTTTTTATGTGGGCAACATTAGGGAATACTGTAGTCAATATCTCATAACAGCTCCACCTTCAGTTCTTGTTTTGCAAACTTAGTGACAGGTTAGGAATGTTTTGGAATGAATATTATAATCCTACGGGAAAATATGAAGCTATAGCAAACATTATGTAATGCACTTAATACTGGCAGTTTTAATATTATCGATACTAAAAATACTGAGCTGATGATAAGTTTTAGTTTTCTTTTGTGTTCATTTTACAGCCCTCAGTATATATTGCTGTATATATCTGTGGTAGACGGGTTTTGATCTTAGATATTTATGGTATTGCATAATCAAATATATTTGCAAGTATTTTCATGGTTAGTCTTTCAGTAACTTTTAATCTAAACTGTACTGCATGATATTAAATAATAATAATAATCATATATTACTGTGTAATAAACATTGAGCAGTTTAGTATTCCATTCTAGAGATTTGCGTTTTATTTTATCAAAACAGATGACTGTGTAGTGTCACTGTTATTTGTGATGGTTTTATATTTGAGCAAGTTTTTCTTTCACATAATTTTTTCTTCAAGAGTAAAAATAATTTAATTTTGTGTTCTCAGTCAGAGTTTAATACATCATAATAATTTTTGTTGTCAATTTTTCCCTTAGTGAGGTTAGACATGCACTTTCTGTCTAAATTACCATCTAGTCCAGGTCCTCATCAATGACATTTAATTGGAATGAATGAATTTTATCTACAGTTAAAGATAGCTTATATCTCCACACTAATCGGTGAGTCAGCATTCAGACAAAAGAAGAAGATTGAATAGCTGACCCAGAAGACTTTGTAGTTCACATATTCTCCACCAGGTGTGTTTCAAATGTTTTAGCTCTTATCAGAATTCTCCTTGCTGCCATTGCGTATAGGTGCTTGTTGGTATTTCATGGTTTTGGCCGTTTGCTGCTTTCAAGCTATTGTACATTTATTTTTCCAAGAATGCCTTCCACTGGAATCAAGGCTGGGAATGTTAGGTTCTGTAAGAGTGATCACTGTGTTAGAAGGATGTTGCTTTTTGAGTTATATAGACACAGTTTTGTGGCTGCAGGGGTATAAAATGTGACTTTGAGAATAAATGGAAGGAACATAGTGATTTTCAAAAGACTTTTTATGCTTACATTCCTTAGTATAGGAAGAAACGGGAAGCAGATAGATTACAAAAGCAAATAGTTAGGTCAGGACACAAACCTGCATTTTTCCCCCTTCTCCAGGTCCTACAGTTTTCCATATTGTCTTTGGCTTTTTCCTCTGCTAATGCTTTAGTTGGTACTGAGATTTGCTCTTTAGCTCTGCCTTCCGCTTCCCTTGTGGTTCAGGAAAAAGAGTATTGAGAAGTTAGAACAGGACATAAACCTTATTTTAGTCAGTAAAAGATTTGTCTGAATTTGTTAGGGAACCATTCCAGGTCCCCCATAGCATGTGATCATTTTCGCATTCCCCTGTAAGAGGTAAAGTGTCGGTGCCCTCTCCCATCTGTAGCCCAAGCCTAGGGCTGCCCTGCGACAGTTGGAAGTCTGCTGCCAGGGAACTGGGTTGGTCCTTGGGGCAATATGTTTCTGTGCCCCCCATCACTCGTCTCTTGTTTTTCATGCTCTGAGTCTTGTTTTATGCCTTAGCGGAAAGATCATTTTGGTAAATGTTAAGCCTCTCACCATATTAAACTTCTACTTTCATTGGCATCTAGTAATGAGGTTGTTAGCACCAATAGGATTAATTGTACTGTATAGGTGTACACTGTTATTATTAGTAATAAAATGTTTGGAGTAGATTAATTGTACTGTATAGGTGTACACTGTTATTATTAGTAATAAAATGTCTGGAGTGAGTTGTACTTATTCTGATGTTACATTGTCTCAGTCGATTGTTAAGCCAATCTCTTCTACTTATTTTAAATCCATGTCTGCTGTTCCTTTTTCTCCTCGAAATGCACCTGTTCATTCTTTACGTGCTGTTTCTTTGGCTATTGGCAAGTCTCTTCCTTGTGCCTCTATTAATGTTTCTCTTTCATTCCAGCATGGTTTTAGTGATTTTCTAAAAGAAGATTGATGATTCACTGGATATGCAGGATGCATTTTCCTCACATCAATCACGCAAGTTCCTTCGATGCATATTTGCAGGGGAGATATTCCTGTTCAAGGCATGTTGTTTTGGCTTGTATACAGTGCCTCAAGTATTCATAAGGAATTTGTTGCCTATGGGGGATGGTGTTGTCTTTTAAAGCAAGAATTCTTTTCTACTGAATCAACTGGTTCAGGTTGGCCAACTCTGTTAAAGGTATTACAAAGGCCAAGGATATGCAGCTTCGTCTGACTCAGTCTCTATGTATTATGATTTTCAGTAGACTTCCCTAACTCCTCCTCAGCAGTCCTTTCTATATCTGGGCATGAGGGAAGACTTGCAGTTTGCAGGCTTTTCTGTCAGAAGATGAACAGATACTTTGTGCTTCTTCTCGAAGAATTTTAGCCTATAAGGTAGCTTCCTTCACAGTAATGGCTTTCTTTTCTAGTACACATAGCCTCACTGGAGAATTTGTCAGAATAATCAGGCACAATTACAGTGCAGTATCAGCATAACAAATTGCAGCTTACAGCAAAAGTAAGTAAATCCAAGACCATCAATGTCATCAGGTTCTGTGGGAGGGACACTGAAACTACAAAGTAACAAGTTTATTATTCTTAAACCTACATCCAGGTTTCATTGTTTCTTCCCCCCATCTCATAATACAAAATGAAGAGTTACAAGTTTTGTGACAATGACTTACAATACACCCAGTAAATCTTACAGAGACGATAGGGTGTTAAGATTGTTGAAGATTCCTGGAAGGTTTATCCCTAAAAACTGGAACTCCTTGCTATATGGAAGTTTCTACCATGCAGACACCTGATCAAAACTTAATCATAGCAGAAAGACTGCTTCTTTGGGTGAAAGTGAACTACATAGTATTGGTTCTTTATTTCTTTCCAGAGAAGGACAATTTTTCAGACGATTGAGGATTCAAGAAAGACAAGTTCTACCTTTGGAGTGGTCATACGCAAGTCCACCAGTTGCTGCGAAATTGGAGGAGCAGTCAAAAATTGACTTATTAGCTAGTGGTCTTTAGGCTTGAGTAGTGGTTTTGAAAATTTAGAACATCTTTGTCAAAGAACATGATGTTCTCTGTGATGTATTTGATCAAGCTAGTGCGTTAGAAGCCAGTTCCATACCTTTACCTTTATTGAAGGTCAACATTCATAATGTAAGAGCAGTTTTGACTTCATTTAGCTTTGTAAAAATTTGTGCTCGAGGGTATGATTGATGCGGCGCAGTAAAAGTGCATTTTGGTTTTTGCCACTCACTACGTTGAGTAAGCAGAATCACATCTGAAAATGGTAAATCCCTTAGTTTGCTACTAGTAGTGGGTAAAGCCTTTTCCTGAACCAAAGGAAGAGCAGACTTTTAGGTTTTTTGTTTTAAATCCCAGGTTTTGATATTTTAGGGAGCATGAAGTTGTATATATTGGATAGAAGCATACCGTTATACCTTTATAGTGGACTGTTGTTTTTGGGGCTTTCAGACCCATGCACAGGGTTCCCTTTATGCCACTTCTTTCATTCTGGCTCAATTGAAGTGGGTTTTCTCCACAAGGCTGCTTTTCACTGCACACATATGAGAGCCTTGCTCCCTTAATAGAATCCAACTTCTGGCAGCAGTAAGATCCAGAAAGGATTCCAGATCAATTGGTGGAGTGGATTTTGTCTTGCTTTCAAGGAGAATTCTGACAAGAGCTAAAACATTCAAAAAGTACCTGGTGGAGAACAGATTAATTAGAGTTTTCCACATCAGCCATTCAATCTTCTTTTATTTGAATGCCAACGTGCCTATTGGAGTGGAGACATAAGCTATCTTTAATGGTAGGTAAGTATCCAAATAATAAATTTTATTCTGAAAATTTACCTTTTCCATTTTTTTTTTTTTTTTTGGGCCTTTCTACTGGTCTTTATCCTTCTGCTTTCATATCCAATACTTTTCTGATTAACAATTCCTCATCCCCTCTCATCACAATCCAAACCATCTCACTCTGAGATATTTTGACATCTCTGCAACTTTTCAGCATCAGTAACCATTATTGTTGGGCACCAGTCTACAGAACAAGGTTAACCAATCAGTCTACAGCTTCCTCATTCGTAACATGATCCTTCCATAAAAAAAAAAATTTGCTGTAGGAGGTATTTTATCAAGGAACTGGAATTACATAGTCATTCTGTTGTCGAAATTTCAGACTATACAATTTTTCAGGCCTAAAGTCCAAAGGTCTTTATAATTCAAATAGCCCTCTGTTGAAAATAGCAACAAGTATGAAGTTATTTCTCTTATTTTGGTACATCATTTATACCAGAGTACAAAGTTAGACAGCTCTTGAGTGTTACATAAAGCTTGTTAATGGATCTGGCATGGTAAATTATATAGAGGTGTTTTTTATTTGTGGTTCCTGTAGGTAAGTACATCTTCAGTGTGCCTAGCATGGTACACTGTAGACGGTGCTAAAGGTTCTTTTTCAGTGTCCCTTCAGGCCTCAGCTGTATTGCTTTTTCACTTTTTATCTGTTCCCTGCAGTATTGCCCCACCTATCTGTCAAGCTTTTTTATCTTCCTCTGGATTTCATCTCTCGAGAACAAATCGTTCAGGTGAGCCATATAAGATGAGTGACTCAGTGGTGTCATTAAAGTACAGTTGTGATATTTGTATTGTGCAGTGTAAAGTGGAAACTTTTGTTTAATTTCCCACTTGATATGCTTTTGAGAATAGTTATAAGGTTCTTTAATTGCTAGCTGGTAAACTTTTTCAAGACAATCCAGTTTGAGTATTTGATGTATCCCTGTTGAATTAAAGAGTATGTAACTTTCTGTTCATAATGTTGGGTCAGATCTCAACAGACTGATGACCCCCATAACACAAACATCAAACAAAACAGTGTAAACTCTAAAGCAACTCATCTGTTCTTTAACAGCTGTGAGTTTTGGTAGTCTGTGTCTAATGATATGGTAACAACTTCATAACTTTGACTCCCAGTGTGAGAAAATGGATACTTCTGAAGGTCTGTCCTTGAATATAGTCCAAGAACACAAGACTCAAGACAGATATGAAGTTAAAACATCACACAAGTTAAGAAAAAAAAAATCCAAAGTTACCCTAACTTCTTTTTGTAATAAAAATTGATCAAGTTTGAATTTTAGCTAGAAAGCTATTCTTATCAAGCAGTCTATCAAAAGAAATGGCTTTTAAGATAAATAAAAGGAAATTATTGGCTAGTAAAAATGACTGCAATGTTATGTAAATATTATCACAGCATACTGGAAAAGTCCTTTTATCTAGTTACAAAAAAGAAAAGGAACCTAATGACAAATACTTATTAAGATTCCCTACAAAAAAAGGAAGTGTACAAGTCTTAGTTTTTATTGCATTAAAAAACAGCATAATGAAACCACTGAGTGACATTTCTAGGCTTGGAAGGCTTGCACAAAGAATTTGTTTTTAGATGAAAAGTGAAACTGGGGCTAAAATGGTTGGAGAGAGACCAGTAGAATGGATGCAAAGTAAAATGCAAAGAGCAGTACATCTGGGGGTCAAGCAAACATTAAAGAACCTCCAGAATTGTATGCAGTATTCCATTCATAGAAAATTGTAACATTTCATTTTATATTGCAATATGATCTTGCCAATGTTCTCAAGCCATAAATTTTGTCATTGAATAGTTACACCAATTCAGAATATTCTGTTTCCTATATAATGCCTAAGTCTCTGCTACAAGTATTATAATACAGTATATATTAGTTTTACAAGACTACTTAGAATTTTTTCTTAAATGAAAGGTGGAAATCAAGTATGGTCAAGTTAGACAGGCTATTATATGAAAGAACACCTGTATTGATTGGGATACTTGTACCAGGAATAAAGTACCTCAACATCCATCACTTTTAGCATGAAAATCCCACTCTGTGACCTCATTTTTCACCTCAATATCAATATCTAAATATATATATATATATATATATATATATATATATATATATATATATATATATATATATATATATATATATATATATATTGTTTACATCACACACACACATACATACATATATATATATATATATATATATATATATATACATATATATATATATACACACACACAATATAAAGTATATACAGTAATATAATATAATATAAATTCCAAATCCCTACTCCTGTACTAATTACTGTATTTGCCAGCCTATAAGGTGCACCCCATTTTTGGGGAGCATATTTTGGAATAAATAAATATCCCTCTTTTTCCCCATCTTAATAGTCCTCTTTTGCTCTTGGTCATTTTGAAGATTCTTAACTACTAGTATTCAGATATTATTGTGCAGAATAAATAGTAAAACTCGTACATTCAGGCATGTTACAGGCTTTGCCAGGTACTGAATATGCATTTTTCTGAATTATAGTGAAAGATTATTTACCAATTTGATTACAGTATTAGCATGAGCTTAGCCAACCATTTTGTCTTAGTATCCATATCTGATACTGTATTTTATGCCAATTTCAGATATAGCATTATTGTCATTTATGTGATATGCTTTACAAAAAAATTGGTATAATGTTAAAACACATTGTAGGTATTTGAACTAGCACAGCCATGTGTTGCAAACAGACTTATTTGAGTGCCTGTCTGACTTGTCTAAAAAAAACTCTTTCTCATTTTCTCTCATATACACGTGTACATTACTGATACTGATATTGCTCCTATGAGGATATAAATCTTCATCTTCTATATGGATATACCTGTGGTAAAAGCTGGTCCAGTTAGTGCTACTTGGTAACAAGGTTGTTAACCAGTGACAAGCAAATTGTGGGGTAGGGGATCTACCTGATCACTTCCTGATCTTCAGCTGCACTACTATCTAAACGTCTTCCCGGTTCCTGAACTTCTAACATGGCTGCTGTTATTAAAGAACTTTATCCTTCTTTTAACTTACTGATGATGATTTTAGTTTGTTGTGTGGTAATGTGTTTGATTGTTGTATAAATCATGGTGTCTGATTTGTCATTTGTGAGAGTTTGTCGTGTTTGGTGTACTATACTGGGAATGTTCTTTATGCAAAGGTCCCAAGTGTATACTGTCTCCGAACCACGTATTAGGTCTTTCTTGGCCTCCTGCTCAGTGAAGAAGTTTGGGTCCAAGAGGAAGAAGTTGAAGAGGTCACTGTTAGCTTCTTGTGATGGCAAGACACATCTGTTCACCCTTATCAGCCATCAAAGATACTCTACACTAACCTCTGCTTCCATCGCTGAAACTGTGCATGTCCTTCCCCCTTGCTTTGTCTGAGGAGGGGGCACAGTGGTGACCAACCTGGACTGGACAGTCCTAGGATAGAACAATGGAAGGCACAACAGATGTTCCTGGTACTTCCATCAGCCCTTCTTCTATACTGCACCTCAACAAACCTTACTTCACCAGATTTTCTTACTTACTAGGTGTTTTGTTAAATAAGAAAAAAAACATTTTGTGCTTTTGTGTTTCTGGTTTTGCAAGTATTGTATGTGTGGTTATTTTTCTTGTGTGTTAAAAGTTCAAGCTACAGTGTACATTGTAGTTTAATAATGTACCTGCTGTACATTGTTTATTCTTAAAAAGTAATTTTTTCAAAGTGCTGTACATTGTTAAGTTCATTCTTAAAAAGTAATTTTTTCAAAGTGAGTTTCACTATGTGCATCTGGCAATCATTAAATACTGGAATGGGTACTTACGAAATAATAGGGAAAAAGTGCGAATGGTGATAAAGCATGAAATTTGACACAACAAAAAAGCATTTTAAAACAAGCCTAATTATTACAGTAAATAAATAAAGTATTAAAAATATGCCAAATTATGTCTGTTATCACAAACTTAGGAAAAATTGCCTAAGTTATGTCAGCAGCTTGTGGCATGAGCTGATGTAAACAAACCAAAACGCCACCCTGGTGGCCTATTGCGATATTACATAAATGTCGTTTACATTCAGTATTAATTTATGGTAAATTTCATACAGAGTCTACTGGAATAGTGTATACAAAATCACTAGGTCATTTATAAACATTACAAAGTTTTTAACAACTACAGTATGGCCCATACCTTGATAGAGATGAGGATCTGGATCTGTGGAGATGGATGTAGAGAGTAGGTATGGAGAGAGCGTCATTGTTTGGAGGGGGAATCTCCTTCCATAAAAAATGGTTTCTGCTTCAGGAGTCTTTTCCCTTTGCCTTTTTTCACTGGGGCCTGGCTGGCTTTCTTCTTGAGAGAAAAAAAAAAAAAAAAAAAATTGGTCTAATGTGGTCTGCTGTTGGCATTTCTTTAACTGTTTTCTATACAGGTTAACTAAATTATCGTCAACATAATAGTACGGTTAACCAGTTCCTTATTGTGGTGAGGCTTTTCAAAGGACTCTTGGAATTTCTCCCAGTGCTTAAACATCTCTTTGATTTCTTTAGAAGTTGACTCCTCCTTGCTCTCCTCCTCTCTAGACACCTCCTCAACCAAAATCTGCTGCTCCTTGTGAAGTTCCTGGAGTTCCTCTGTTGTCAGTTCAGTGCTGTGTTCTGTGACCAGCTCCTCAGTGTCATCAGCACTCACCTCCAAGCCCATGGACTTGGCCACAGAAACAATTTCCTCAACATCTGGGTCAGGCAGAGGAAACGGCTCAGCTTCAGGGTCAGCTGCAAGCTGAGTAGGGGCATCGAAACCTTCAGAGTCCCTAAGAGGAACCCCATCAGGCCAAATGTTTCTCCAAGTTGCTCTTAGACTTCTCTTAGACACCTGCCCATGCTTTGTTTATCAGTCTAACGCAACTCAGAATGTGGAAATGTTCCTTCCAGAATTCGGCCAAAGTTAGGCTAGTTTCACTGGTCACTTCAAAACACCTTTTTGAAATTAGCAATGATCTGCTGGTCCTTGAGGTGGATTAGTGTGGTTGTTCTGGGCGGCAAAAACCTGATTTTTAGCCAGCTAAATTCGTCTGCTAAGTCATATTCCATGTCTGGGGGTTGGGGAGGGGCATTACCCAAAATGAGAAGTACCTTGAGTGGCAAATCTTTTTGCCGAAGGTATTTTTTTATAGTGGAGGTATACACTTCAGAAATCCACTCCCTAAAAATTTGCCTTGTTACCCAAGCTTTAGCATTGGATTTCCACTACATTTACTGTAATTTGCTCTTAATCACTTTGTTTCTTAAAAACTCAAGGGGTTTCCGAATGGTAGACTAACAGAGACTTGACTTTCAAGTCTCCACTATCATTTGTGCACAACAACAAAGTTCGCCTATTTTTCATCGGTTTGTAGCCAGGCAATTTCTTTTCCTCTTTAGTAATATAGGTCCTCTTTGGCATTTTCTTCCACAAGAGGCCTGTCTCGTCACAACTGAAGATTTGATATGATAAATAGCCATTTTCGTCCACGAATGGTTGAAAATCTTTCATATACTTTTTGCAGCTTTTTTATCAGCACTCACTGCCTCCCCATGCCTTACACTATGAATGCCACTTCTTTTCTTAAATCTATCAAACCATCCCCTACTGGGCATAAACTCATGCTCGGTAGTACTACAGTACTTGATCCAGCTCTGTTTTTTATGAGGTCAGCATGCAAACTTTTAGCCTTTGCACAAATCATAGCCTCTGAAACACTATCACCAGCAATCTGTTTTTCATTGATCCATACAAACAATAATTGTTCTATTTCATCTATTATGGGAGGCCTCTGTTTAGTCAAACTTGTAACCCCCTTAGCAACACTAGCACTTTTTATAGCCTCTTTATTCTTCAAAAATGTACTTAAGGTAGATCTAGGTAGCTTAAACTGAGATGCTAAATCAGTCAAATGAATGCCTCTTTCATACTTTTCAATAATCTCCTTCTTAAGTTCAATTGTGGTTCTTACCGTTTTCCTCTTCTGCTTGTCAGCGACGGCTGTCTAGGGACCTATGATTGAATAAAAAATACAGTGCAGAAAGCCACAAAAACTGAGGAAATACCTGTACAAGCGTGTACTACTTGCTCAAAACAGCAGCAGAATGAGTGGGCTTTAAACGACGCATGGGAACAATGCCAACTAGCGATGGCTGACCGAAACACTTGTTTACAAACATCATATAATTCATCGGGTCGGATTCTGGTTTGTTGTTTGAGCTCCGATGCAAAATTTACTCAAAATTCCACGTCAAAATCCGATTATGTCAAGTTCTGATACAGTCGAGGACTGGAATTTTACTGTATATTGACATTTAATTACTTAATCACATTGGAATTCCTCAGTCACTCTCAGTTTATTTTAAAATACTGAAAGCTAGCCTTTAAGTACTGAGATACGTAATTTTATTGCCTAGAAACATCCAAGATGGCTGTTACTGTATCCAAAATGGTCACCAAAAAGCCAAACATTTGTACTAAAGTTCATATAAGAGGTAAAAGGTCAGGTAACATATGGATTTGGGGTAACTTCACCTTGATTAGTTTATTTTTGTAAGTTAGAAGTGAATTAAACCCTACTTAAGTAATTTTCATTATTATTTAAAAAATGGTTAATTAGCTCAATGTAACAATGCAACAGTGAAGTGTCAGCGCACTACCAGGGCACACTGGTTGACATTATAGCCGTGAGACTCAGCATGGGGTTCAGTGCTAGCTAATGGTAGATATGTCATTAGTTTCCCAAATGCTGTTTAGTTAGCCCAAGTTCGTTGAACAGCCACACCTGAATTAACAGGAAGTGCCAGTGCAGAAGCGCCAAGCCAAAGACGATGGGGCTGTAGTCTTCTGGAAGGTGTACAGATCACACAGGAATTAAATAGCGCTGGATGAATGACTGGGATATAGGGGTAGGGGTAGGATCTTAACATATCTAAGGCTAGTTGTATCACATCCTGTCTAAAAGTACATACAGTATATGTTGTATAGGTACTGAACAAAAGCAATGGCCGCACAATCTAGGAAACTGAAATCTTTCGTAAAGGGAGACAGAAAGACTAGCTGGAATTTTACAGCTTAAATGTAAGGCCCATAACATTTGATCCCAAAAGGCTTGACAAAGTGATGGAACCCAGCAGACCTTTGAAAAGAACAAAGCTAAATATGAATCATGTATGCTCAAGTTTAAAACCACAAAACTAGAAAGGAAAAGGAAATCATTGTGCAAGACAAAAGAGGAGGATGATCCCCACGTGCAAAATTCACGTGTGGTACCTGAAAGGCAGGTGAAGAAGGTGCAGAGGAATCTAAGACGGAGAGAGAAGGAATCTGCTCTATTTTGGACAAACCAGCACCAATCAAAGTTATAATTGGCCATGACATTGCCTATACATGAAAAGCTGCAACAATGTGCTATCAGCTTGCTAGATGAGAATCTTCTGGCCAAGCTTAGTGCCGGAGATATTGTTTCCCAGGACCAGTGTGAGATATTGTTTCCCAGGACCAGTGTACCACCCATCTTGTCTGACAGGCATATACATATCAGAGAAGCTGTTACTACAGATGGGTGCTGCTGTTCCACAATGGTAGAAATTTATGATTTGCACAAAAAAAAAAAGACTGGGTCAGCTGAATGTTGATGCTTCCTTTGTGCACTGAACACTACTGAAAGAACAGATACTTGTCCATATCCAAGAACTGGAGACCTTGAAAAAGGAAAGAGATTTGGCTTGCCCACCAGGGAGAAGTGAGAGAAGCCCTAGCAACGGCATATGACTACAATGATGCACTAATCATGGCCAAAGCAGCCAAGATTTTGAGGAAGCAGATGCTTGAACATGAGACAGGTTTTGATGGTACCTCAACAGCTGACACTAGAAGAGAATTTGTGCCACCAAATTTGCTGGAATTCTAAGTATGCTGCAAAATAGTGGAGATATAAAATCTCAACTTGAATATGGATTACCATCTACTGATCTAACTCTAGTACAATGTTCGTACTTAAACTGTTGGAAGACTCCATCATCTTCAACAGTTACAAGACATTCCAAACCTTTGTCTCCTTGTGTTTGAAAAAACCTGAAAGCATCAGTTAACATACATTTCATCAACGTGGAATCAGCATCTGGAATTGATAAAAGGGTTGGGAGAAGCAGCTGTAACGAGGGTTGTAAAGGAAGTAGTTTGTCTCACTACACTAAGAAGAGGGCTCTTTATAACTTGTGCTGTTGACAATTTGAACTTTAATCCAAGTGCCACAACAGCACTGACATCCTTCCATGAGACTGACATATCTTTGTTTCAGCATCCAAGCAATGATAACAAGGGTGAGGATAGAAGAAAGCGAGCTAAGTTTTGAAAGTTGGATCAAAAGATGAGAGTCAGAGTGTCTAGTTTTACTTTTGGAATCTTGTGCTTAAGCTAGAACTTTTAGTTTTCCTTTTCATCAGGTCATGCCAGGAGTCAAATTTCAACTTGTGCAAAGGAAGGAACTCATTCCTTTCTTCTTTGCCCTTAACCATGATCTTATGCCAAGTGGCTTTCAATTCATTTGAGAGACATGAGAGCTCTCCAAAATGACACATTTGTTGAATCCACAAAGGGAAAGTCCACTGTTCATAAAAAAACTTTCCTTTTTCCTCAATTGTTATATACCAAGCACATGAACAGAATAATGCTCATGTGAAAAGAGATGGTGGATTTGAGACTAGAAGTGATGCTGATCTAAAATCTGAGGGGAAGCATCATGATGAAACTGAAAGTTGGCAGAAAAGGGTTCTTGAAATGGTTGAGAATCTAAGAAAAGTAATCAAAGAAATGGGCAACCCTTTCGAGGAAGATTCATTGATCTGATTGCGCTAGATAGTCGTGAAATTATGGACAGTAAGTTGGTGAATCCTTTAGATCTAAGAAAAGCCTTAGAAAGGCACAATTCACGAACTTTATTGACAGACTCAAGACACCAAGCAGATTCTATGAGCCAGTACACAAGAACAAAATTTTACTGTTCAGTTGCAAGGGGCCTGCTACAGAGTCCAAGTGCAAACTGTCATTGCAAACCATAATGGAAGACCATAACCTACTTTCATACCTCATCATCTCTTGTCAGAACAGACAATGACTTAAATGTATTCTTTCAACTTGAAAGTCAAAATTCCCCACTATCACTAACACAGAATGGGCAGATGAATCAGATCACAAAGTCACAGATGCTGCTTCTACTAGAACAGCAGGCATCAGACATTCATGACAAAGTACCTGCTACTGGTATCATAATAGATGGTGCAGCACTTGTAAATGCTCTGAGACCAACAAAGGGGTCTACATTTGGTCTAATGCAAAAAATGAATTCCTATCCAAGGTACAGAAGCACATACAGAAATACAAACAAGCACACTGTATTTGATGTATACAGGGCAGACAGTATGACAGGAGTTCACTGTAGAGTGATCAGTACTGCAAAAACTCCCCATTTGGCCCAGCTTCCTCAGGAATGACCAGAACAAAAATTATTTCATCTCGAGCAGATGATACAAAATACAATACTGGATTGTCACCAAAGAGGATGCTGCACTTCGTAACAAAGCTGAACAAGACACTGCTGACCTACAAAGCTGCACTCACAAAGAAGCAGATACTAGACTTTTTGCATGCTGCATATGCTGCAAAGCAAGAAGACATCTCAGGTGCAATCATATGCAATTCATATATTCACTTTGTCACCATAGCAATATCTAACATGGAAAAATGACAAATTTTAAAATCTGTATTTTTCATAACTTAAAAACCTGAAGTCTTTACGTTTGGGGAAAATTCAAAGCACAAGCTGGATCCAGTTCAAAAACAGGTTTTGACATAGGAAAAAAGGGATTTTGACAAAGGAAAAATCTAAAGGGGACCGTGTCACCCGGTGAAAAAGTCCATTTTAGGTAATAGATACCAGTTTTAAATGAATATAAATCCATTAGATGGAGTCGTGTATGGAAAAGGGTGAACTATAAAAACACGGAACCTTATCCTATAGAGATCCCAAAGTCAAAAGTCCCACAGAGAGGTGTAGCTGCATTTTTATAAGAAAGTTTTATATAAATATTTACCAAATAATTACATAGCTATAGTTTCTACTTTATGCGGCAGCTCAAAAATCAAAATTCGTGGAAATGCTCTTTTGTTTTGGGTGTAGGTAGACTGCCCCACCCACTTTCAGGGAAGAATAGGTACAACATAGCTAAAGAACTCAAATTGTTTATGCTCTATGTCCATGAGAGGGGAGGAGGGAGGGCTGTGATCATGTAATTATTTGGTAAGTCCAGCATATATAAAACTTTATTTTATTTCAAAAATGTCATTTTTATATAAGCAACTTACCAAATAATTATATAGCTGAATCCCACATTGAACGGCAGTGGGATGAATGGACATATACTACCCTAAAAAAAAAACTCAGATATAGAGAAGAATTTGGAATAGAAAATTAGCTAGCATCCTGAAATGCCTGTTGTAAACGTGGTGAGGAGCTACTGCAAACAGGTACTGCCTCTGCTTGAAGCTCCTCTCAACCTTAGCGGCGTGGCAGTAGAGCCAAGAGTCGCCTCTACTTAAGTGGGTGCTTTGCAACGTAGGGGTCTATCACAGGTTGCCAAAGCTTACATTCCAAAAGACACATAAATAAATGTGTATATGCCCTTTACATGAGTGCGGCACAACGAAAAAAATGACCAGATAAAATCTTAACCTACACCACCACAAAAATTTTAACCAAAACCATAAAAAAAAGATTGGTGACAACCACAACACACAGTGCTCACCAGACTTCCCAAGAAGTGCAACAATCCTTATTCAAGGAGAGTGGACAGAGGAAAAGAAGGCATCCCTCCTATCCTTCATTCCCCATACCACACCAGCTGCAAAGAACGGGCCTAGAGTACTGCATCTTTCATACAATGTTTCCATATCACATAGGTAGAACATAGCGAACACTTACTTGCATCTCCAATATGTTGATTGCAAGATTGAAAGAGAGAGAGAGAGACAGATTATGTCTGAAGGCCAAAGACGTAGCCACTGCTCTTATTTCATGCCTTGACCTTACAGAAGGGCAGTAAATTGTCCTGAACCCCCGAATGTGATTCTGAAATTATGGACCTTAAAAAGAATGTCAATGCATTCTTGGATAATGGACGACTTGGGTCTTTCACGGAACACCAAAGGTTTCAGGAGGAACCTCTTATACTTTTGGTTCTCTCTAGGTATACTCGTAAGGCCCTTACTGGACAGAGGACTCTCTCTTGATAGGTTGGGCCCAGAATTTCAAACAGGGTCTTGACCAAAAAAGAACGTGGCCAAGGGGTTAGCAGGGTCCTCATTCTTAGCCAAGAAACCCAAAATCAGAGCGTATACAGCATTACCTTGAGTAAAACCTATCCTCTTATCAATAGCATGTAGCTCACTAGCTCTCTTAGCCATAGCTAAGGCCATCAAAAATAGTCTTTTTCATCAGGTTCCTAACCAAGGATGATTCTAAAGGTTCAAACGGCAGTCCTGAAAGCCATTTGAGGAAAATGTCAGAGTTCCAAGGGACTTCAGAATGTTTTGCTTGTTTACTAGTATTAAAAAACTTTATCAAGTTGCCAATGTCTTGATTCGAAGATAGGTCCACTCCTTTATGTTTGAATACGGAATTCAACATCGCCCTGTAACCCTTGATGGTGGATGTTGCTAACCCCTTCGAGGTTCTAAGAAAGAACAAAAAATCCGTGATCTGGGCTACAGATGTCTGAGAAGAGGAGATATTCCGCTCTCGGCACCACTTCTGAAAGACTGTCTACTTGGCTTGGTAGACTGCAGCAGAAGATCGTCGCCTACACTTAGCAATAGCTTCTGCAGCTGTCCTTGAAAATCCTTTCACCCTGACAAGCTCCCTGACAGTCTGAAGCCTGTCAGAGTGAGAGTGGATAACCCTAGATAGAATCTGTGAAAATGCAGCTGTTTGAGAAGATTTCTCTTCTGAGGAAGTAGTCTTGGGAAATCCTTCAGTAGGCTTAGAAGATCTGGAAACCACTCCTTGTGCAGCCAAAGGAAGTGGTACTTATCTGCAATTCACCTCACTGGGTCTCTCAATGTAACAGCAGACTTCATCTAGGGAAACGACAACCTCGACAGAGAGGATGTTAGACAATCACTCTTTTCAATTAAGCACCAGCATGCTTCCACAACCAGAAGTGGACCTGTTTGCCACACACGAGAACTTCCAGTGTATGTGTCTCTAAACTTGGACAATCAGGCAATAGCAAGAAATGCATTCCTACTGGACTGGAACAAATGGAGGACACAATACCTTTTTCCTCCATTGTCCCAGATTTCAACAGAGTTACAGAAGAAATAATCTAATTGCAAAAGACATAATCAAAAAAGGCAACAGTCTGACAAACAAAAGTGAATACTACCTGAATTCAGCAGGCAAGCATGAACCAAAGAATTAGGCAGTATTGCAGAGTGCAACGTGCTGTCGGCAGCGCGGCATAAAACAGAATGACGGCACTGGCAGTAAGTCGCTCCCATTGCAGTGGGCGGGACTGTCACCCCCGCTTTGCAACTGACATGTTACCATGAATTTTGAATTTAGGATGCCGTGCAAGCATAATCATTAGCTAAGTGATTACTTGGTAAGTAATAGTTAGAAGTTTCTCTAATGTACAAGAGGCAAAACCCCTTCCTATTAAACCTTAGATTGTTACCTTCTTATAGTGAAATACAGTACTCAGGAGAGCAATACATCCACTGACAGGCATAATGCAATAAACAGAATGTAACAGGATTAAATGCACATTTGCTAATTACAGAGATGAAAAACAAAATATGTTGAGATAAAAAAAAGTTGACAATAACTTTAAGCCACAACATAAAATTCTTTTAATTATGGTGAATATAGTAATAGTAACAGTTATAATTGAAGTAAAGATTACATAATTTTAACTTTGCCCATGAAGCAGATTTTTTAGTAATTCCAACATTAGTATACTGTATAAGGAAATACCAAAATAAAATGAAGCCACTTGTTTAAGCAAGCCTTCAAGTGTACTTATCAATAGACACAAATACTATAAAAGTAAGCACGAGCATTGGAAAAATGTGAGATAGCTTGCAAGGTATTTAGAAGAGTGAATAAGAGCTGAACTAGCAAAAACCATCCATAATTAAAGGAAATTTATATACATAAATTTTTATAGCCAAATAAATAGCCTGACACTTCCCAACTGTCAATACTCCATACTCATTGATTTGCTGACAGGTAAGGCATTTAAGATTGGTGTTCAGACAGATGAGTCCACAAGGGCAAAATTTAATGAACTACATGTAATTACCACCACCAAATAATCAACAGGAGAACAGTACAAATAAATATCATGAAGACAATAGCAAAATTTTCTAGGGAACAAGACTAAACATAATATTCAAAACAAAGTACAGTACAGTAATAACCAGTTTTACTACTAAGGGTACCCATAAACCTGGATGTGTACTCAGAAAGGTGGAAATGGAGACTTACTTTTTCTGGGACAAATCTGGAGATGACTGTTACTAAAGATATGGCTAACATAATGTAGTGGGTATACAGTATGTGGAAACACATGAGGAGTTACAGATCTCTCATGAACTGAGTTTATTATGTGCAATATACAAGAAAATTCCTGTATACTGCCACACTTTTTGATTAGATGGCAAGAAAACTAGCAGTCTGCCAGCTTTAAAGCTTTGGTAAGGGTCCTAACACACTATCCTGGGAAATAAATCACTACTGCTGCTCTAAGTTTAAACTTGTGGGAAGAAGGAAAATTCATAAGATATCTTCAAGCAATGTCAGTAAAATCCTGTAGGGGAGTGGTGTCATCAGTGCATCTCATGCAGTCCAGTGTAGGCATTACTTAAGGTTCTTTGCTACATCCCTTCAGCCCCTAGCTCCAGCCCTTTCCATTTCTTTTAATGTACCTCCATTCATATTCCCTCCATCTTACTTTCCACCCTCTCCTAACAACTGTTTCATAGTGCAACTGCAAGGTTTTCCTCCTGTTCGCCTATAAAATCTTTTCACTCTCAATTTCCCTTGCAGCGCTGAATGACCTCAGAGGTCCCAGCACTTAGCCTAAATTTTATATTCTAGTCTATTCAATATCAGTAAAAAATCTAACAGTTATCTTCTCCTGGGCTTGCTTAGGATGTTAAAAGTGTGTGTGGCAACAGTTTCCCAAGGGCAAACTGACTTCAGATTCATATTTTATACTGAAATCTATGTATCCATCTTTTCAGGAACTACCATATTAATGTCTACAGATCTCAGTGCAGTAATGAGTTCTAAGAAAACCTGCACCCCACCTAAATACCTGCTTCAGAGTTGCTTGTTGTTTTCTGTAAGTTCCACAGGCAATTTTTAGCTGTTTGAGTTTACAGTGATCAATCCCATGGCATACAGCTTAACACACTTTCTGTATAATGCCAAAAAATCATGTACTCTATCATTCATCTGCCTATTTTCTTTCATCACTGAACCTGAGTATCATTTTTCATCTTGTGTCTGAAGGTACTTTACTCATTGCAATTCAGTAGAGTAAATATGTTTTTCCTTTGTGTCATGCTAGATTTTTACCAACTATTATTCAGTTATGAAAAAATATTCATCTTTGTTACAATTTAAGTATAAACCTAGCCTCTAGAATTTTTTAATATACAGACATCATGACTGATCTGATTTATACTTGGTGGTGACTGGAATTTTATTGTGATATACAGGTACATACAGTACTGTATTTTTCACAGCCATTCCTTAGGATAAAGCACAAAATTCCCAGATGTTTTTCAGTTTTTAACATGCCTGAAAGAATGTTCATTTGGTGAGCTACACATTTGCAACTCCACATACTAATCATGGAAGATTTATCACACTATGCATTTGGTATAATAAATTAAAGGTAGATAACTTGAACTCTGGCAGATAATTTTTAGTAATATCTGAAAGGTTATACCTTCCTGTAAGGTACGAAAATTATATAAAATGATATGGGGTATAGTATATCAGCTTTTCAAGTTCAGCATTCTACATTCACTGGCAGAAAACTAAAATAGGGCAAAGGATAGCTTGAACACCTTGGTATAAAGAAAATGCTTCTTTCCATACTGGACAATTCCATGAAACAACAATTTGCTCATTACAGAGAAAATAAAAATGTAAAAAAAAAAACTTTCACCACTACCAGACAAAAGATGGCCATCATTTTTCTTCTTTCTTGTTTGTCATATTGCACTGGGGAACTGACTAAATTTCCAATACTGTATGTACAAATATACATTTAATTTTGAAGATTATCTAGCAACCAAGGTTCTTTTAGTCTTATATATTTACCTACAAACAAATAACTACATAGTTAGAGATCAAAGTACCAGTATTCCAACAAGTTGAACTTAAGGAAGAGGCTTCTTTTTGCTTATGTGTTGACTGATTTTTATCCCTAATGTATGCAACATGTTGGACTGAAACAATGAAATTCCACAAAATGACAATAAACATGAGAAATATGAAAAACATTTAGGATGAATATGGTATGCTATTTCATTTTTTTAGCTGAGCAGTTTTCTTGGAGACATTCTGGGCAAAAGTAAATGGAAACAGTGCCTACATATTCAGCAAGTCAGTGCTGACAAAGGCCTGGTGTCAGTTTGGCTTCTCACGGAGATAAGGGGGCATCGTACCCTGGGTGATGCACTGGCTATGCACCCAGAAGTCATCAAGTTCCAGTTAGAGCGTTTGTTCATTCACTTTCATGGGCGTGTCATAGGTGTGAATTATTCAATTCGAGTACAGGTTAGATATTTCAGAATTAGATTCCCATGTACTCAGATCCACTTTCCTCTAAGACTCTGTGACTGCTTGTGAGATGTATTGAACAGAGGTCAATATAAATGGAGGGGAATGTGACTTATTATGATTATGGTCATCTTGACTTATTTAGGCTCTTTTTGTTGTAAAGACTCAATTGGTGGAAGTTGATAGCACTATGTTATATTTATTACTTGGTTAACTGGGTTAACCATTCTGGGATGTAGATATTCCCATTTCATTCCAATCTACTTGCCATGTTAGATTATTTTTGTTGTCATGTTTTGCTGGTTCTCCCTTAGGCCTAGTTCAGTTAGAGAGAGAGAGAGAGAGAGAGAGAGAGAGAGAGAGAGAGAGAGAGAGAGAGAGAGAGAGAGAGAGAGAGAGAGAGAGAGAGAGAGAGAGAATGTGCTGACCCAGTACGCAGGCTGGCCATTGCCACCATGTTATCTTTGAGATATAACTTGATATGACATTGATCTTAAAACAGATGTGGAAGGAGGTTATGACCCTATCTGACCTCGTACAATAGGGCATAATAAATATACAAAGTTTCCTTATACTGTATATATAAATATTCTTATTGTCCAACTAGAAGAACATACAATTCAGCATTCTACATTCACTAGTAACAAACTACAATAAGGCAAAGGATAGTTTGAACACCTTGGTATAAAGAAAATGCTTCCTTCCATACCGGACAATTCCATGAAACACAACAATTTGCTGATTACAGAGAAAATAAAAATGTAAAAAAACCTTTCACCTTTACCAGACAAAAGATGGCCATCATTTTTCTTCTTTCTTGTTTGTCATATTGCACTGGGGAACTGACTAAACTTCCAATATGTACAAATATACATTTAATTTTGAAGATTATCCAGGAACAAAGGTTCTTTTACTCTTATATATTTACCATCAAACAAATAACTACATAATTAGAGATCAAAGTACCAGTATTCCAACAAGTTGAACTTTTTGCTTGTGTTGACTGATTTTTGTCCCTAATGTATTCAACATGTTGGACTGAAACTATGAAATTCGACAAAATGACAATAAACATGAGAAATATACATAAAAGTCTCATATATATATATATACATATATATATATATATATATATATATACATATATATATATATATATATATATATATATATATATATATATATATATATATATATATATATTTCTTATTGTGCAATTAGAATAACATAAAGCTATGGGGAATAGTTCTTCATACTTGCAATAATGGGCTTAGGTCTAGTCTTAAAGAGTACTTTTTTCTGTATGACTGCTTCCACTGAGTATTCAGTGCTACTAACAGGTATTGAAGCATCCATACAATTTTCTTGTGGAGCACCTGATATTTTTCTCAGGTATATAAAAGGCTTCTCAAGATCTTGAACCTTGCCATAGAGAATGTGGTGACCTATGATAAGCACCGGAATGCCTCCCTGAAATTAAAGATCCAAGCATTTTAGTCTTATTCACTCCCAATTCTCAGTACAACAAAATTATATATAAAAACAGGAAATGGAAGACATAAGCATAAATGTCAACCATCTTGAGAAAAAATTTCACAGGAAGCAGAAAGGAGTTGGAAGTCAACTGAGTCTTGGCAGTTACCAGGATGACATAACAGAGGTGTGTTCTCTATCACCCACTAGTTGTAAGAGACCCCTTGCATAAGTGTGTATCTAACTTACTCTTCTTGTTGAACACAGTCTTTAGGGTCAATTTCCTATGGGATTTTGTCTCAAGGGTTTAGACATTGGGACTAATAAAATAGCTTAGGACCAAGGATAAACCCCACAATGGAAGCCTTGGGGTTTGGAAGATACTTCTCTCCAAAAGCTCTGGTGCCTGCACCTGAATTCACTTGAGAAAGTAAGGTTCACACCTCTGCTTTAAAACACCTGTGCCCAAGATGATTTACAACCAACACAGACAATTTCCTCTGATAAAACAAGAAGTTTGCTAATTGCTAAACAATGGCCCTGTTACGATTAATGTCTTTACAGACACCAGCCAGAGTAACTTCTCCAGCTGGCCTGATAAAGCTTGGTGGTAGAGGGCCTAGTTGAGTTGGTAATGACCTCAGTTGCCTTACTCAAAAATCCTATCTAAAAGACACCTTGCTTAAGAGCCTCCAAATGTGAAAGTTGAGCTGGTGCAGATTTTGGTGGAACCATCTCAAGTGAAACTGAAGGAAAAACTTGTCCCAAAGTGAAAAGACCCACAGTGAGTTTATCAGGGGTGCTCAAAGGTCTAGATACCTTTCTTGTTGAAGCCACAGAGGAGCTACCAGCTGCAGACTTGTGCCTTTTGAAGCTCATAGTTTGTCTAGCATTTTCCTGATTAGTGAGAAGGGAGGAAAAGCATAACCTTCCAGTCCATGCCAAGATACCATACGTGTCCCCTCCCTAAGCTGATCTGGAAGGATGGAGCAATAATCTGCCAGTCCAAATTTCCACAGCCTACAGCATTCAGGATGAAGAGACCATTCTACAGATAAGACCTGGTTTTTCTTTTGAGAGAGTTGGCCAACATATTGCACTTCCCTGGAATGTCCCAGGGAATTAAAGTTATGTTCCTGTCATCTGCCCATAGCAGGATCTGTATTGCCAGGTAACTTATTTCCTGAGCTTTGGTCCACATATTGCCCTCAATGCTCAGGTAAGCTGTGGTTATGAAATTGTCCAACACGACTCCTGCTGTCTTGCTGAACAAATGGCTTGAAAACTCCTTGAGGGCGAGAAAGATAGATTTCAGCTCTGAGAGATATATATACAATGTCCTATCCTATCTTGACCTATCTACAAATAAGAGGAGGTTTGGGGCTGGGAGGGTTAATGGTCAACCTGCTTGGAGGTTTTAAGAGTCCATTCTTACAGATTTGCAGGTAGGTAAGGCAATTACAATAGGTATTTAGGCCAGTGAATAAACACACACAGAAAAGGAGAGAAAAATTAGATGAATTACTGATAACAACCACCAAAATATAATCAGAAGGAAAGAATATTATCAGAATCACAGCTCATGAAGAATAAAAACTATGATAAGCCAATGTTTTGAGGGAGCAATACTGTATTTGTTATTCAAACACTAAAATTGCAGACATTACCCAGTTTCCATCCCTTAGAGGTGTTTATGAACACAGATACACACTCAGAAAGGTGGACATACCTACAGATTGTTGTTACCAATCATTATGTTAATGTAAAGTAATGGATTTTTGATAAGTAGCAACAAATTTTTAACTTTATGATTTAATATTTTTGTGTAAAATACATAATAAAAGCTCATAAACTTTCTGCTTAGCATGTCAACAGTGACCAAATCACACTAATGAAATATGCTTACTTGTTTAGTGAAATGCAAGTCTCCAATGAACTTATTCTTCATGTCCTCTTGGGTACGCGATTCCAGGTCTCCTTGTAGTTCTAAAAGTACCCATTCATTCAAATCCCCATCTTCCTCAGCTGATCTGCAGTAAAGAAACAAAAATGTAAGAAAATACAGGATGTGATATACAGTATAAAAATTAACTCCAACATTAATTTTTACACAGTTTTACTGCTGGTTCATTGATACCCTAAAGGGCAGTCTTTAAGAACCATAAGAACCATATGCAACATTAAAGGGCTTGTGCAGCATTCCTTCTGTGACATCTCACCCTTCCTCTACAACTTCAACTCCCTCCTTTACCAATAATAATAAGTGAACTACCTTTTCTAATTTTCTGATATTATAGAAATGACATTTTCATAATAAAATAAAATTTTATATATATAAGTACTTGCCCTGTAATTACATAGCTATTAGTTTCTTTTAACCAGCAGATAAAAATTTTGAAATTGTGGGTCTGCTAGGTTGTTTTGGTTATGGTGACATGCCCCGCCCACTTTCGGGTGTAAGAGAAGGTACAACATAGCAAAGAGCTTCAATTTGTTTATGCCCTTATGTCAAACTGAGGGGAGGCGAGCGGGCTCTGATTATGTAATTAATGGGTAAGTATATATAAAACTTTATTTTATTATAAAAACGTCATTTTTATATAAGTAACTTACCCAGTAATTACATAGCTGATTCCCACACTGAATGGAGGTGGGAATGTTGGACATATCTACCCCAAAACATTATTAATAGTAATGAGTTTGAGAATAGAAATTTGCTAACATTGAATCAATGTTGCTGAACCTTACTTGATAAGAGAGCTGGTACAGGTAGATACTGCCTCTGGTTGGCGCTCATCTTATCCAGTAGAGGCCAGGTGGTAAAGCCTTGATTGCCTACTACTACAGTGGGTACTTTGTAGCGATGGACTACATTCCGAGGGCTAGCAAAGTACAACAAGATGCCCCTGCTCAGGGCGCAGTACCACACAAAATAACCAGAGTAAATAGTCACCATAACCACTTAAAAACACCAATACCCAACCATAACCAAAAGATTGGGGGACACTCCAAGTACACAGTACTCCCAGACTCTCCAAAACTCAGCATCCTGAGAAAGGCGAAGAGCTTAAAGAAAGGACATCGCTTTCTATGTTTCCTTCCCCAACATCACTCCAGCCGCGTAAAACGGACCCAAGGTACTGCATTGATCGTAAGTCATCTCGATATCCCTTAAATAATGCGATGCAAACACCGAATTGCACTTCCAAGATGTCACTTGTACAACTGACATAAGGGATAGATTGCGCTTAAACACCAAAGTATTTGCGACTGCTCTTATCCCGTGGGGTTTTACCTTTAAAGATGATAGTGAGTCCTTGTTCACCATGGAATGTGCTTCGGAAATCAGATCCCTCAGAAAAAATGCCAGGGCATTCTTAGGCAGGGGTCTAGAGGGATATTTCACAGAACACCAAAGGTTTCTTGAAGTAACAAGAATGTCCTTCGTTCTGTGAAGATAAAACTTAAGGGCCCTTACTGGACAGAGAGTTCTTTCTTCTTCAGACGGACCTACTATCTTGGATAAGATCTTGATCGTAAAAGAACGAGGCCATGGATTCGACGGTGATTCATTCTTAGCCAGAAAGTCTAGGGAAAGGGAGCAAACTGCATTCCCCTGAGAAAATCCTATGTTTCTGTCTACAGCATGGATTTCACTGGACCTCTTAGCAGTGGCCAAGGCGACCAGAAAAAGAGTTTTCCTGGTTAGATCACTTAAAGAGATAGATTGCATGGGCTCAAAACTTGAACTGGAAAGCCAATTAAGGACCACGTCTAAGTTCCAGGATAGCAAAGGTTTTCCTTTAGGCTTTGCAGTGTCAAAGGACTTAATAAGGTTGGACACATCCTGGTTTGACAATAAGTCCATTCCTTTATGGCAGAAAACTGAGGTAAGCATAGCTCTGTATCCTTTAATGGTAGAGGTGGAAAGTCCTTTAGCGGAGCGTAGGAGCAGAAGAAAGTCCGCTATCTCTGCTACAGAGGTTTCAGAAGAAGACATGTTATTTTGTCTGCACCAGGACCTGAAGATGGACCATTTTGCCTGGTAGACATTGTCTGAAGACTGTCTTCTACACTTTGCAATTGCGTCTGCAGCCACTCTTGAAAAGCCCTTCTTTCGGAGCAATTGCCTAACAGTTTGAACCCTGTTAGGGCCAGAGAAGACAGGTTTTGGTGGAACCGACGGAAGTGAGGTTGCCTGAGAAGTTGTTGCTTCTGTGGCAGCAGTCTCAGGAAGTCAGCAAGAAGTTCCAGAAGATCTGGAAACCACTCTTTTGACCTTTTACCATTTGTTTTATTTAATTCTTTATGTTTTATGATACTTAGACATATCCTAATATGGTTGTATCACCTATATAAATCTTAGCCACTGCACTTATTAAGGTAATCATAGTTTAGGGGTCCAAATCCCCTGCATTACGTAAAGTCAAGACCAGCTCACAGATTTATCAAATATTTATTGAATCATGGAGAACAATGAAAAAATGAGCAGTTTATCTGTTTACTGAAGCAGAGATTGTAAAAAGACAAAGGGCATAAAGGGGGAATGTAAAAAAACAAAAACATGTCTCAGGGAATACAGACCCTAGAATTTTGAGAAAATCATAAATCCCTGCTTCTGTAAGCAGATAAACTACTCATTTTTACAGACTAATCAAAATGTGGCTGCTGAAGAACAAGGGCCTGTGCCAGTTTCCTACCTGGTTCCTAAACGCTCATTCCACAAACATAGTTGCAGGTACACTACACTAGCCTATTCGCCTGAGGTGCAGAGCTTTATTCCCTTTGTTGTTTTACAATCTCTGCTTTTGTAAGCAGATAGAGCTCATTTTTTTTAGCAAATATACTTCTGTTTGCAGATCTGTTGAAAGAAGAAATTGAAAATAGCCTAGGAAAGAAAACTTATACACACACACAAAGGAGCAATGAATCTGGACCCCTAAACTGTAGGATTACCTTATTAACTGTGCCTGAATTCTGTAATCTAGGCTACATTTCATCATAACTTAGGCTACTAGCCTAGGATACAAATTTTCCTCTATCCATAAGTCAACTGCTTTCTTGGGGGCCAGTTGAGAACATCGAACACAGATACTGCTGAAAAAAGCTAGCTTTCCTAGATTGCCGTGTCCTGACCTAACCAGACCATGGCCTATCCTCCTAACCTGACTTGAGGCGCTGTGCCCTGACCTGGCTGGGAGGCGCTTTGTCCCCCACCCAAATCCTCCAAGTAGGCCTAACACAACGTCAGGATGGTGGACTAATCTTCCACTCGTAGGCAGCATTTGAGGCTGCTCCCACGGGCTAGTTGTCAAAACGCCGTGCCCTGACCTGGCTGGGAGGCGCGTCGCCCGCCCCCCCAAAACAACCCAACTCAAAGTAGGCCTAACACTGAGCGTTGGTAACTAGGACTAACCAAAGCTTCCACTTGTAAGTGGTGTTTGAGACTGCTCCCTTAATTCTCAAAACTTCCCCTTTCTGGAAATCTACTGCTAGGATAACACCTGCTGCATAGCGAGGCTACTAGGGCAGGCTAAACAATGGAAAAAGTATTGTCTTGAGGCTATAGGTTAACCCGTCTGGTTGTGGTGCCCTTTTGATGTTCATAAAAGGTGATAGTTCGTATTCTCATACGAGGAACTGGCTCTAGCGTAATTTAAATTCATAATTTATTAAATAATATAAGTTATGGGGTAGCTTCAACTTACAGTTTGATTGGGATTTGCATTTTGATGTAGAACAGTAGGCTGTCAGTTTTATATGGCGGCGCCAAAAATAAAGGGTTGATAGAAGTAGTAGCATTTGTAGAGGTTTCCCTACGTAACGGCTCCCTTGCTTTTTCTCATTGGCTCATAACTGTGACAGTTTAAATTTATTTCTATGACTGCATGCTTTTGATAAATTCCTTCCTATTCTGATTCTATCACCTGATAGAGCTATGAAAAGTAAAATATTAGTTATCAGCTCATCTTTATCTCCTTGCTATGGCAGTCAACCTCCTCGGCTGACAGGTGTCAGCTACAGAAGTGGGTCAAGCCTTCAACCCTCACTTAAATGCAATTTATTTTATATATAACTTTCTGAGATAAACTCAGCATTCTTGATTTTCTTAACCATTATTAAAAACTGCAATATTTCATTAAACTAAATAAATATACACACACACACACACACACACACACACACACACACACACATATATATATATATATATATATATATACATATACATAATGTAGAACACCGTACGCTATTATTTACACCACGTCCAACATTGTCTAATATAATTATATATGTACGATAGTTATTCTTTTGCCATTTTTTCAATCGCAATCATTTACAATTATATAGAAAATAACAACAAAGACTTTCGAATAATAGGACAAACACAGAAAGACAGTGACTTAACAACCTTAGAATCCATAATGATAAAATTAACAGTTCCATCATTGAACACCCAAACATCATCTACACAGCTGTTTATTGCTTGATGGTCCTATTTGCCTTATCGTTACATTGTTTTCTCCTTTTATCTATTTTTGTTTTAATTTGTATTTTTCTCTATTTGTTTCAATAGTTTTGTTTTAGCTCCCGTCTGGGTAGGTCCTTCTTTTAGTGTCATGGTGCCTCTGATTTTTTTAAAAGAATTATCATTTTAAATGAGACAATACTGTAGTGTTTTTAATCAGTTGTTATAATAAATGTTTTTATGATTAATTATTGAGTCAGCTCGCTGTATTTCAGCCTTGAAAATGCAACAATGTAGTTGTGAAATGTCGGCATTAGGAATAAACCATCTACTGTATTGAGTGCCTTTCCTGGACGCCTACGAGTATATATATATATATATATATATATATATATATATATATATATATATATATACGTATGTATATATACATATAAACCTGTACATATTGTTTACACACAAACACAGTATAAGTGTGTACATATATTTGAGTATATATATATATATATATATATATATATATATATATATATATATATATATATATATATATATATATATATATATATATATATATATATATATATGTGTGTGTGTGTGTGTGTGTGTGTACATGTATGTATGTATAAAACAGGTCAAACGTTACATGCCTTTATCTTTCGCAAATGTTTGGTGAAGTCGCCTGTCTATATTCAAATTCTTGGCACCTGTTATCAGTTATTCAACTTATTAATGAAAATCCGTCATTATTGAAATTCGCGATGAAATTAAAATATATTTCCATTAAAGTTTCTCTCAGAAAAAAGATAAACTAGAAAACGAATCACTATATAAGCACACACACAGACACGTGAGAAGAAGTTGAGTGATTGAGGCATATCGTGTCGACCTTCCGGGAACTTTCCCAAGACTGGCTCCAGCGTCTCCAGAGAATCCCCGGGCCTTGCTTACGGAGCCTCATCTTCTAGCTGAGCTTTATTTATTTATACATACAGTTATACATAATTATACATACATATAGTTAGAAAAAGAGATGAAGAATTATTCCAAATCATTGCCATCTGCTGGAAGTTCCTGACATCCAGGGAATCCCAACAATTCCCGAAGATTGGAGCAGCTCAGTGGAGACGAAAATGTCTCTGGAATCCAGATGCGTCACGTGTCCGATTACAAAACTTGGGATAAATCAGGCTCAGTTCATCCGTATGGAGCGGACTCTCCTTCTTTGTGAAGACAGATGATCAATTTCCAGAAAACGAGGAAGCCAGGTCAACGCAGACGTAGGAGACACGAGAAGGAAGAGCTTCGAGCGGGAAGTCTCCTCTTGCCATTGGATACCTTGACGTGGGGAAGCAGTAATACCGATTTCACATATTCCTCGGTGGCAACCTCTGGCGTGGCCTAAAATCCCGTAAGTGCAATGCCTACCACATATGCGAAATTGATTTTCCCACCTTCTGAGGATTGTAGTGTGGCAGGAACTTACGCATCGAGGAACACCTTCAGCACTGGCGTGTTTCCTGCAGTCAGCAGCGAAATAACTGGTTTCGGGACTTTGCATAGGAATCATCTGTTTTCACAAAAAAGCAGAGACGCCGTAGGCTCTTGGCTAGCTAACAGAGCGAAGAATGGGAAGGGCCCATCCCTGGTAAAACTAAACCCCCATTTCAGTGATGCTTTGTTGGCGAAGATGCCCCAGGGGTGAGATCAAATGTGATGGTCAAAGGCCAAAAATATATATATATATATATATATATATATATAATATATATATATATATATATATATATATATATATATATATATATATATATATATATATATATATATATATATATAAATTATATATCACATATACACACACATTATATATGTATATATATATATATGTATGTATTTATATATTTATATATATAATTTGTGTGTGTGTGTGTGTGTGTAATAATGTTGTCAAACTGCACGTGACAAATATATATGCAGATAACCATTTGAAAGGTGAAAATTTCAGACCAGGTACCAAGAGCTTTTGCATATCATGTACACTTCTTGAGGGGTACTTTAGAGTAATTTATTCCACAAAGAAGTGTTCGTGATACACGAAAGTACTTGTTACTTTATCTTTAATTTTCACCTTTCAAATGGTTATCTGCATATATATTTGTCACGCGCAGTTTGACAACTTATTACACACACATGCACACACATTATATATGTAAGTATATATATATATATATATATATATATATATATATATATATATATATATATATATATATATATATATATATATATATATATATATATATATATATATATATAAATATATATACATTTACATATATAATATATATATGTGTTTGTATATATATATTTATATATATATATATATATATATATATATATATATATATATATATATTTATATATATATATATATATATGCCTGTATATATATATATATATATATATATATATATATATATATATATATATATATATATATATATATTACACACTCACACATATATATATATATTTTTTGGCCTTTGACGATCACAACTGATCTCACCCTGGGGCATCTTCGCCAACAAAGCATCACTGAAATGGGGGTTTAGCTTTACCAGGATGGGCCCTTCCCCATTCTTCGCTCTGTTAGCTAGCCAAGAGTCTACGGCGTCTCTGCTTTTTGCGAAAACAGATGATTCTATGCAAAGTCCCGAAACCAGTTATTTTCGCTGCTGACTGTAGGAAACACGCCAGTGCTGAAGGTGTTCCTCGATGCGTAAGTTCCTGCCACACTACAATCCTCAGAAGGTGGGAAAATCAATTTCGCATATGTGGTAGGCATCGCACTTACGGGATTTTAGGCCACGCCAGAGGTTGCCACCGAGGAATATGTGAAATCGGTATCACTGCTTCCCACGTCGAGGTATCCAATGGCAAGAGGAGACTTCCGCTCGAAGCTCTTCCTTCTCGTGTCCCCTACGTCTGCGTTGACCTGGCTTCCTCGTTTTCGGGAAATTGATCATCTGTCTTCACAAAGAAGGAGAGTCCGCTCCATACGGATGAACTGAGCCTGATTTATCCCAAGTTTTGTAATCGGACACGTGACGCATCTGGATTCCAGAGACATTTTCGTCTCCACTGAGCTGCTCCAATCTTCGGGAATTGTTGGGATTCCCTGGAATGTCAGAGACTTCCAGCAGATGGCAATGATTTGGAATAATTCTTCATCTCTTTTTCTAACTATATGTATGTATAATTATGTATAACTGTATGTATAAATAAATAAAGCTCCGCTAGAAGATGAGGCTCCGTAAGCAAGGCCCGGGGATTCTCTGGAGACGCTGGAGCCAGTCTTGTGAAAGTTCCCGGAAGGTTGACACGATATGCCTCAATCACTCAACTTCTTTTCACGTGTCTGTGTGTGTGCTTATATAGTGATTCGTTTTCTAGTTTATCTTTTTTCTGAGAGAAAATTTAATGGAAATACATTTTAATTTCATCACGAATGTCAATAATGACGGCTTTTCATTAATAAGTTGAATAATTGATAACAGGTGCCAAGAATTTGAATATAAACAGGCGACTTCACAAAACATTTGCGAGAGATAAAGTCATGTAACGTTTGACCTGTTTTATACATACATACATACATACATATCTATCTATCTATCTATCTATCTATATATATATATATATATATATATATATATATATATATATATATATATATATATATATATATAAATATATGTACATACTTATACACAAATATATGTACATATTATACTGTGTTTATGTATATAAACAGTATGTACAGGTTTATATGTATATATACATATATATATATATATATATATATATATATATATATATATATATATATATATATATATATATATATATGGAGAGAGAGAGAGGAATTGTATATATATTTACATGTATACTGTCGGTTCAACCATATCAGTTCAGCAGATGTCTCCTCCTCCTAATCAGACTCTTATCGACAAAGTGGGATTAATAACATAGTTTATATTGGTTCAACTCTTATCAGTTCGGAGCCTTGGCACCTTTTACCCTACTACATAATTTTTTTATATATGCATGTTATTTTCTTCAGCAAAAATATAAAAATAATAATAATAATAATAATAATAATAATAATAATAATAATAATAATAATAATAATAATAATAATAATAATAATAATAATAACTGAGGAAGCCAAATGAAACCCTTTCTTGAGGACACCAAATGTTCAGGATGCCAGGACGCCAAATGGCACCTTTTACCCTACTAACAAATGTTCAGGATGCAAAATGGCACCTTTTACCCTACTACATAATTTTTTTTTATAGATGCATGTTATTTTCTTCAGCAAAAATATAAAAATAAAATAAATAATAATAATAATAATAATAATAATAATAATAATAATAATAATAATAATAATAATAATAATAATTGAGGACGTCAAATGAAACCCTTTCTTGAGGACATCAAATGTTCAGGACGCCAGGACGCCAAATGGCACCTTTTACCCTACTAACAAATGTCCAGGATGCAAATGGCACCTTTTACCCTACTACACATAATTTTTTTATATATGCATGTTATTTTTTCAGAAAAAATATCAAAATAAAATAAATATAAAATATAAAATAAATAAATAATAATAATAATAATAATAATAATAATAATAATAATAATAATAATAACTGAGGATGCCAAATGACACCCTTTCTTGAGGATGCCAGGAAAATGTTCAGGATGCCAGGACGCCAAATGGCACCTTTTACCCTACTATTAAGTCTGCTCGATTTTATAAAAACTTAATTATAACTCTTTAACAGCATAATTCGGAGTGTTTCCTTGTTTTTAATACTGATGCAAGGTTATCTCGTAAAGGAACCTATTTCTTTTACTGTTGAGAGTATGCTGAAAATAAAGTAGCTAGATGAGCCACCAAATCAGATCTTAAGGCACTGCTCATTATGTAAATTGGGTTATCTGTTTTTTGCCACCGGTTCATTACTCTTGTGGCATAAATAAATTTGAGTACTGCTGCCCCTCCCAATACAGATTCCTTGTCATCTTCCTGCTACAACTTTTACTTATGACTGACTTAGCTAGGTTTGACATCTGCCTGGACATTTGAGCTCTTTTCAGGTGTTCGCTAAAGTAATCGTTTGAGTTTTTAATTTTAGCCCTTAGGTTTTTTATGTGTTTTACTACAGTATTCTTATTTCTTCAACGAATTTTATGTCTTCTACATCATCTTTAAAGGCCCAGTCACTGAATATTTATATCTTAATTTCATCTTTAGTTATATTCAAGCACTATCCACGACTTATTTTTCTAAAAACTTTCATTGCTTTTACTATTTCCTCCGGAGGACAGCATAGGATCAGTCCGTCATTTGCACAGAACAACACAACGTTTCTTAGGATCTCGTATCAAGCTCCTGTATATGTATATTCTAATTTTATAGGATCAGGTACGTTACAAATATGAAGAATATGGTTGACTCATTACATCCCTGTATACACTATTTGTTTGATTTATTCCTTCATATTCTATATTCTTGAGACATGGTGTGGTTGTATCATCTGTACAAATCTTAGCCACTGCATTACCTCTGCATGAGTTTTCTACCACGAAGCCAAATGCTTTCTTGAAATCTATTGTTACTACAAATAAGAGGTATTTGTATGTCTCTTGAATTTTAGTGCATGCATATTGCCAATCCCTCTTCTTTGTGCCAAGATTAATATTAGTCCTTCTTTGTGAAATGAAACATGGTGCAGCTCGCGCGTTTTCCTTACATTTCTAACGCGAGTTTCTGTTTTTGTCTCCATGCTGTTGTCCTAATATTTTTATCAGAGGGGTGTAATTTCTTTGGCGTATTCCTGATCTTCCTGCCCTACAGTATGTTGTCAAAACATTCTGTTAGCTCATCTATAAGCAATGAAATCCCCACGAACAATATGAAAAGTACTGACTTTAACCCGCCCTGTTCTGAAGCTTTCTCTGTGATCATCACCGGTTGATTTTTCACATCTTGTTCATTTATAATAGTTTTTCCATGGGTTTAATATTGTTGAGGTTTCCAGTGTATTTTATGCTCTTGCATTGTACTTAGCTATAAGAATAAACCAATGGTTTTCTTCTGTAAAAAGTTAAGATTAATAGTTAAGAGTGCAATATGCAATGAGGCACCGAAAATTTAGATATATCATACACAAAATTTAAGAAATTCTGACGAGTGAAGAAACCATGAAACCTATCATTCTTCTTTTCTAGACCAGTTATGTTCTGTGCTTAGACATATAAAGAAAAATACACATGTAGCAGGATAGTATTCAAACTTCCGACCTATCTCTTCGTTAGCTGGAGAATACTTAGAGAAACAACTCCCTCAACGAATTCTCTTATCGGTAAGATAATGCTAAAAGAAAATTTATATTACCACAACATTATGTGCCCTCTCGTATGTGCTTCAGTTTTTTACTAAAAATATTGACTAATATTTGCATTCATTCATCTGTGCAGTGATAATTTGCTTTTAACGTGTCTGTTTGTAGAATCATCTCTGGATGACGTGAGATCGGTCCTGGCAGTTTGGTCAAGTAATGCATACAAACAGAAGAGATGTGATGAAAAAGACAAACCCAAACATGCAGGTTTCGTATTTAAGCTTATATTTAGTAAAAAAAAAAAATGACATAAGGCTTAAAACTTCAATCTACAATATTTCATTTCTTACAGCATTATATTTGCGGCTACGAAAACTTTACAAGCGATGGTATCATAGATTAAAGATCTTTAAAATGAAACTCAGTTCGGTGATGAATTAAAGGGCGCTAATGGCAAGGAATGAAAAGAAAATATTTCGTGAGCACATCATACAAGAAAACCTTTATCTTGAATATTTAAAATCATTCTTCACCAACAACAGTGTAACAGGCACTGTTGCAACCCACAGCTTTCTACGTAACAGATAGGCCACAGAGTTCGTGCGTTGTTGAAACAAAACTTTATTTTCCTGTTCAAATTTAAACGATGACGTAACATAGAGCACAATAATGGTTAGAATGAGGGCAATGCTACAAAGTAAACAGAAATCTATGTTATTTAAACCGAAATATCTCAATAATGAATAATTAAAGGATAACAATCAACATGAATCATGTCTGAGTCATTTTGAGAGTGGGTGTGTTTGGTGCCTGAACTCACGTGCTTTGTTCGAAAAACAGTACATATTTAGAACTTCTATCGCATATTGGTGCGTATTTGCGCAGAAAATTAGTAAAGCCCTCTTTATTGTTGTCCCACCTTTATTTTACCTATATTCATTATGTGATAAGTGACAGTATGCTACTCATACTTCACTAATATTTTCCCTCTAAAGTTACACGTTTTGTATTCGTGGATAAAAAACGAGGATTTGACGTGCTGCTGAAGACCCTTCTCTGTAGGTGCATGATGTGCCTAATGTTATGGAATTTTATAATCGGGGGATTCATTCACGCTTCAGCAGTTACACTATGACTATGGAAGTGACTGTTGTGTTGTTCATTATCCGACCAACCCATTATGCAGGAATCTTCCATAACATTAGCCAGCAGGAGTCCGTGCCAGCACAGGGCTGGTTTAAGCTAAAATGAATGCACATCACCCACTACACCTGCAGTCTTTTTTGTATATATATGTATATATATATATATATATATATATATATATATATATATATATATATATATATATATATATATATATATATATATATATATATATATGTGTGTGTGTGTGTGTGTGTGTGTGTGTGTGTATGTATATATATATACAAATTTCTTTAAGCCACTATAGTTTGGTTAATACACATTTCTTTCTGTTCGGTGGCTTCGTTTAATTAAAAATATACAAGTTACTGAAAGGAGTAATATATTATGCACATAAATACTTACACACAACCACACACAAGCATGCACACCACACACACATATATACATACATACATACATACATATATATATATATATATATATATATATATATATATATATATATATATATATATATATATATATATATACATGACTGTGAAATATTTTCTGTTTAAACAGAATTCCATCTAATAAAATGAGCCCATAAAAATGCCAAAATGAAGAAAGTTAATGCTATAGTTTCAGAGAACAACTTTCTCCCTCTACAGGCAGGTAATGAATGAGAAAAGAGTTACAGAAGAGCGGTATTTATACCAAGAGTTCCAGAGATCAGCCATTATATCACTCCAATTGATAGCTTCTTAATCTTCTTAACTGCTTGTTGGAGGAAGATTTTATCTATAATATCTGAGTCCCAAGCTCCTTTTGAGAGGTTCATGGTATTTCTTTGTTTAATCAGTTCTGATTCTACCATCTAGCTTTTGAACTGACAATTGCTGCTATAAATTACGTGTGAGAAATTCCAGTTTATTCTGTGATTATGGTTATTTATATGGTTAAAAATAACTGAGCTCTGTTGGCCATACCTTACTGTATTAATCTCTGGGGGAGTGGTCGAGGCAAGGGATTTCATATACTCCCGTGTCTTTGGGGACTGGCTTTTGTATTTGCGTAGGTAAAAGCAAAAGGGTTAGAGTTTCCAAGTGTCTCTGTCAACGTCTTAATCCTGCCCAGGTGTGGGATTTTTATTTTATTCTTGGGCATCTCTCCAGTCTTGTTTTGCGGGATACGGTAAAAGATTATGTTAGCTTTATGGATCACTTTCTCAGTTATATGGTAGGGGTACTTTATAGACGACAGCTGCTTACGGATTAGTCCAATTTCCTTTTCCAGGAAATCCGGGGAGCAAATCCGTAAGGCTCTTAAGAATAGATTGATGGCTATGCCAATCTTGATAGAAATGTCATGATAACTTAAATACGGTAAATTTGTATTCTGTCATGTCTCTAATTATTAAAATATGAAGAAAAGGAATTTTGTTGTCTGTTTCCCATTCAACTTTAAATTTGAATCTGGGCATTAGTGATTTTGATAAAAAAAAAAATCGTTGAAATTGCCCCACCTATTATCCCAAAATTTTAGGATATCATCTACATATCTCATCCGCAGCATGTCTTTAGATTTTATAGCATTTATTATTGTAGTTTCAAAATATTCCATGTATAGATTGGCCAAAACAGGACCTAAAGTGGTGCCCAAGCTGCACCCTCATTTTTGTTTATAGAATGACTCCCGGAATGAAAAGATGTTATTTGATACACATAATTCAACTAACTTTATTATCTTTATCTAGGGCTAGTGGGAAATGGTCTGATAAGGGGGCTAATTTTTCTCTCAAAAACTGTAGAACGTCCTGAATGGTACTGTTGTGAATAGGGAGTCTACATCTAAGCTTAAAGGTTTTGCTAAGAGATTCACAATTTCATGGAAAACAATCTGTGTAATAAAAATCCACAATTATATAGTAAATATATTACTATGTAAAATAAACAAAGACTTTAGAACACTTGAACGGTGTTCCTCATCAGTGCTAACATTAATTAAAATGTCATTTTAACGTTAGCAATGATGAGGAACACCGTTCAAGTGTTCGAGAGTCTTTGTTTATTTTACGTAGTAATATATTTACTACATAATTGTGGATTTTATTACATTAAAAGTTTTATGTTGTGAATTGGTATAACTGCTTCTTTGAATTTGTGACACAAATCTTCAGAATGTTTAATGTGAGTGGGAGAAAATGTGCCTAAGGATGGGGAAAGGAGGCCGGCTAACCACTTAGAAATTTTACAATTGAAAGCTTCAGCACATGAGATGATAGGTCTGAATGGAAGATTATCTTTATGAGTTTTGGGAAGGCCATAAAAATAAGGTAGTTTTGGGTTAATGACTTTAAATTTCTCCAGTACGTCAATGCTCTTTTTGTCTTTGCCAATTAATCTTACTTTTCTTAAAAAAGAAAAAAAAATTCTGTGGGGACGTTTTGGGGAGATTTTTCGTTAGTTTATCATAAGTGGTTGTGTCACTAAGGAGTTGGTTGATTTTGTCGAGGTAAAAGTCTTTGTCCATGATCATGATTTTGCCATCTTTGTCGGATCTACTTATTACAACATCTAATTTTTGTAGCGAGTGGATGGCTTTCATAAATCTTCGAGGGACAGGGTATTTCTTGTTCTCGGCTGTAATTTTTATTATATATAAATTTGTCAAGAGTAACTATAAAATCTAGATTTTTCCCAGTCTGGCATGAAGGCAAAGAATAAACCAAGGTTTAAGACTAAGTGTTGCTTTACGGTAAGGGCGATGTTAGATAAATTTAAAACTTTATCTTCTTGCTCAAGATTGTTCCAAACGCTATTTTATTTATTAAGTTATTTAACTTTCGAGAAAGTCTATTGGAATGAGTCGCGCTATTATAGACAGCCATGTCAGAGCAAAATGAAACCAGTACAAAGACCTCTCACTGCGTGTGGGCGAAATATATTGATGATATCCTAAAATTTTGGGATAATAGGTGGGGCAATTTCAACGACTTTCTTTAAAACTTAAACACATTAGTGCCCAGCATCAAATTTAAAATTGAATGAGAAACAGAACAAAATTCCTTTTCTTGATGTTTTAATAGTTAGAGATACGACAGAATACAAATTTACCGTATACAGAAAACCAACATTTTCACTTTCTTACATTCACTTTTTAAGTTATCATGACATTTCTATCAAGACTGGCATAGCCATCAATTTATTCTTAAGAGCCTTACAGATTTTCTCCCCGGATTTCCTTGAAAAGGAAATTAGACTAACCTGTAAGTAGCTGTGTCTTTAAAGTACCCCGACCATATAACTGAGAAGGTCATCCATAAAGCTAACATAATCTTCTATTGTACCCCGCAAAACAAGACTGGAGAGATGCTCAATAATAAAATAAAAATCCCACACCTGAACAGGATTAAGACATTGACAGAGGCACTTGGAAACTCTAGCCCTTTTGCTTTTACCTACCCAAATACCTTAGCCAAAACCCTGATTAATGTCCAACAAAAGCCAGTCCCCAAAGACACGGGAGTATATGAAATCCCTTGCCTCGATCACTCCCCCAGGGATTAATACAACATAAATGTTCAGTAAGGTATGGCCAACAGAGCTCGGCTATTTTTAACCATATAAATAACCATAATCACAGAATAAACTGGAATTTGTCACACGTAATTTATAGCAGCAATTGCCAGTTCAAAAGCTAGATGGTAGAATCAGAACTGATTAAACAAAGAAATACCATGAACCTCTCAAAAGGAGCTTGGGACTCAGATATCACAGATAAAATCTTCCTCCAACCAGCGATTAAGAAGATTAAGAAGCTATCAATTGGAGTGATATAACGGCTGACCTCTGGAACTCTTGGTATAAATACTGCTCTTCTGTAACTCTTTTCTCATTCATTATCTGACTGTAGAGGGAGACAGTTGTTCTCCAGAATTATAACATTAAACTTCCTACATTTTGGTGCGTTTATGGGATCCTTTTATTTATTATTATTATTATTATTATTATTATTATTATTATTATTATTATTATTATTATTATATATATATATATATATATATATATATATATATATATATATATATATATATATATATATATTTATATATATATATATATATTTATATATATATATATATATATATATATATATATATATATATATATATATATATATATATAAATGTATGTATGTATGTATGTATGTATGTATGTATTTATAACTGAATCACGAAAATATGGAACGTGATGGATATATAAATAAAGACAAGTTACTTGGAACTATCTCCGATTCTCACATATAGAATTCTCTAGATTTAGTTGATAAATTAAACAAAATCACTCTCTGCCCCACTGATAGATTCGTCAGTTTTGATGTTTGTTCTCTTTTTACTAAAGTCCCTATAGATTCTATTTTAGCCTATCTTAGTAATGAACTAATCCTCTACCCGTAAGTCATATTATTTCACTCACTAGGTTGTGCATTTGTGATTATTAGTTTATATACAGTGGTGAATTTTACCAACAAATATTTGGTATGGCAATGGGCAACCCTTTATCCCCACTCCTCTCAAACTTGTATATGGAAATCTTTGAGAAACAATATTTACCTAATATAATATATACTCCTTTAAAGTGGTATAAATATGTTGACGATATTTTAGCTGTTTTGCCTGCTGGTATTGATGTAAATGATTTACTCTCTAATTTGAATAACCAGGTAACATCCATTAAGTTTACTTTATAATCAGAAAAAGACAATTGCCTCCCTTTCTTAGATATTTTAATAGTTAGAGAACCATTTCAATGCAAATTCAGTACTTATAGGAAACCAACCAACAACTTAACTTATGTCCATTTTTATTCAGGCCATCGCCTTAATATCAAAATATTAATTTTTTCTTCATTGTTTTTATGAGCTTTGCTGCGCATTGTCAGTCCCCAGTATTTGGATCAAGAAATCGAATACATAAGAAAAATATGGACAGATATATGTTATCCTTCACATATACTAGATATTTGCTATAATTAAGCTCACAAAAAGTTTTATAGTGAAAGTAACATGGAGAAAGAAACCCCTAAGAACATTCTTAGCTTGCTTTATTTTAGTGTTTTGAAAACATAAAATCATTGTTAAAATCTTTTAATGCTAACCTCGTTTTTTCCTATAATAACACACTAACAGGACAGTTAGCAAAAAAATAGCCCTAGGGAAAGCAACAACATAATATATAAAATTCCATGTATGGACTGTCCCTCTTTTTATATCAGCCAATCCAGCAAGGATTTAGATGTAGGGATTAAGCAGCATAAGTACTCCATCAAAAATGGACAAATATCCAATTCTATACTCATTCATTTAAGTGAAAACTCTCACAGGATAAATTGGACTGAAAGTTCAGTGATTGCCAGATCAAACGATTACTCTTCAAGAAATCTTTTAGAATCCGCTATTATACAGCTCACTTCCAGTTGTAACATTAATCTTGGCCCTGCCATGTATTATTTGGACCCCTGTATAAGCAAAATGTTCAAGAATGACCTAAAAGATAAAATCACTGACTTAATTAATATTTAGTTATTTTTCTATGTATTCATATGTTTAATATATATTTCTTTGTTAAAAATGTTCTCCTTGTAGAAATTTGTTTGTTTACCAAAAATGTGAATTATTGAGATGTGCTTTTTAAAACATTCGTGGTGGTCAGTCCCCTTCTTTGTATTGTCTTTTAATTGTCCTGTCCCTGTTTTTGAGCCGTTGAGCCTGTTCCTTTGTAAAACCTCTTAAATACTTAACCCTGTTTTGGTATGTCTGCTAATTCTTTAATTGTGTTGGATTCCCTTTGTGATCCCCTTCTATCGTTTATCTGAGCCTTCTTTGTAAAGCTTACTTTTATACTTCTTCAGTCTGCTAAGTAAAGGACTAACGTCGAAAGGCCTTGCAGCACTCTGTTGTTTCACTTTCCTTCGTGGATTTTGTCTTTATAGATACATACATACATACATATATATATATATATATACTGTATATATATATATATATATATATATATATATGTATATATATATATATATATATATATATATATATATATATATATATATATATATATATATATATATATATATATATATATATATATATATATATATATATTAGTGTGTGTGTATGTGTGAAAATACCTGCCAAAAGGACAGCCTATGAAAAACATGAATAACTTCATATGGCAAATAATTAGATTAAACATAATTCTACATTGGACACATGGAATTAATAATTTTTACACAAAAACATTGACAACAAAGAGTTTCAAGCTACACGTGGAAGTGGTTACAAATGAAAGTAAAAAAGAGAAAACATTCTAAAGATATCCTTTTATCTTGGAAAAGTAGCCCCTAGTGTGAATCTGAACGAGTGTTGTTAAGCCTTCGCAGTCTTATCACATGTGTTTTGATAGCAGTCACAGGGGCGTCATTTCAGATTTTTAATGGTGGGGGGCGGGGGGAGGCCAAGGCGGTTTGGCGAGCGAAGCGAGCCTAATCACCCCGGGTTTTTTTATTTTGAGCTATTTTATGTGCTTTTTGAAGCACATAATATAGACAGATATAACTTAATGTGATGACACATTTAAATTTCGGTAGGAATAATGGAAAACTAGCTGCTGTTACTTCTTGGGGCTTGGCGGGTTGAAGGGGGCATGTTGAGGCTGGGGGCAACTTAAGTCTTAGAAGGGGCTGTTGCCCCCCAGCCCCCCTAAATGATGCCCCTGAGCAGCCAACCTTTGTAATGTGTTAAAAGTTAAATGGCCTGTTTGGCGCAACTTGAGTTACCTGTGCCGTTGATACTCTATTTTTTTGTTTGTACTCTATCTTTCATACGGTCATACCTTCATTCTTGTGTTTACGCTCACCTGAAGAGGACCCTAGGGTTGCTCGAAACCAGTTCTCTTTTTTAAGATTATATAACGTCTTTAGAAAGGTTTTTTTATTTGCAGTCTTAGGCTGCAAGGTAAATTTCTCACCTGCAGAAGGCAACCTTGATGATAAGATGACGTCATAAGTTGACATGAATTTATGGTTACCTGGGTACACAGATGTCCATGCATATTTAAGGATTTGGCAGTATTAGAAGAATTTTAAAGTGTTTCATCTATATGGAAAGATAACTCAATAATATTAATTTTTATATGATTTCAGCACACAGCAAAACATGATGATAAGTGTCATAAATTGGCTATTTATTTTATTTTATGTAGGCCTACACGTATGATACACAGATCAAATCTACAATAGCTGCCTATCGGAGTGTTATCTAAACTAAGCTCTATATATTCCCATGCTCAAATGAAGTAAATTGTCTTTAAGTTTTGCCCTAGTTTGTGGAGGCTTCATTTTTTTACTACATTATTTCTATCCTATTTATGCAATCTACTACGAGCGAGTGAGAACGAGAACGTAGTGCTGAGCGAGCAGGTATTTTAAGGAGGAGACTGTCACCTGTGCCAAAATCTGTAAGCCAAGGTTAAGAGACTCAGTCGTCGCTTGTCACTCAGTGAAATAATCAGAAGGGCAGAAGCGCTAGAACACATAACGTTTAAGTGACAATAAGGAGCTGCTATAAGTAAAGTATTCAAAATCTCCAGTCGTTTTTCTTTACCTTAGGTAAGCTCGACTTTTGTTCGTTTCACGATCTGTGAGGTTAGCCTGCTATCCACTGTAGCCAGAAGATTTTACTGCCTTAGGATAGGATAGATAACTGTATTTTTTTATGTATGGTATATTTTTAATACTTTTAAAATCATATTGATATCAGTTTCAACAATATAGCTCAAGTAACCGCCTATGATAGTGCCGTGTACTAATAACAACTTTGTAGGCCATAGGCCTAATCCAGTTATGCAAAGACCCGTTATCTGTGTTCATCCTCCTTTTTTGTTTTCCATGAGGCTTATTGTTATGAACTACTTCGCTTTGAATTCTTCTCTTGCTCATATTTGAATTCTTCTCTTGCTCATATTTACTGGGCTAGTTATGGTGGGTTAATAGGCTACTGAGAAACAATGCAATTGGATACGGGAATGCCACAAATACCTGAATTTCTTACCAAACACGAACTATAACATACATACTTTTGACTTCTTTTCCATGTTTGATGAATTTGTGACCATTGTTGGTGCTATACGTTTGGGTTGTTAGGGGGTAATAAGAGACGAGTGAACAGCACAAACAGTAGTCAAAACGACATAAACCGAAAGATGGACTGTCAGAAAAATACGTGGTTTGTATCTAAATTCATGTAACAAGGCCAGTTATGGGGATGAATTCTAACCTTTCTTTTCCCAACCTAGTCCACTTAAGGTGCCAGGACCTACCAGACTTGGGAGATCCCCAACCTACCCCCCTCTTGACCTTTAATCTAGGCTAATTGGCTTACTGTGCAGTAAGTCAGAGTTCTGTAGGTGATTTCAGGGATGCATCATAACTGTACCTTATCCAACCTAGCCTAACCTAGGTTGCTGGATCCTACCATACCTTTATCCCCATCCTTAACTTTACCTAGATCTCCATAAATCATAAAAGTGAAAGCCAGGAATTTATGTCAACATCTTCGTCACCCTCCTGGCCCCAACTGGCAGGGCAGTCTAGCAAGGGGCCTGCCACTATCTTCCCCATAGCATTGTATATAGCATGTTCCTCCTGTAAGGCTAAGGCTGAGAAGCAAAGCTGGAAGGCACATCAGTTACTGTATTCTTCTCAATCCTGATACAGTAATCTGTGGGAGAAGCATTTACCTGGAGAGGGAATTACAGCATTTCAAGGTGGATAGATTTTTAATGTTGTAGGAAATAAGAATTCAAACCAATCTGATGAGCATGATTGGTATGTACTTGATGGGTATTGATGCATTGCCTTGGGTAAATAACATTTGTGGGAGTGTGGTAGATTTGGTTTGACAGTTATGAAGTTGGTCCTAATGAACCCATTGTTTGTTTTCTTGCTAGCATTAATTTTGAAAAGGATTCAACTCCTAAATTCAATACCTGTAAACACCAAATTGTTTCAAATCACTAAAAGCCAATGGTAGAGAATACTTTGTTTTATTGGATTGGATAAAAGATGATATTATTGAACCTGTTAGCTATAGTTATTGGGCAGCCCCTTTTGCTACAGTTATGAAATCTGATAAAGTCAGTTCGTATTTGTGGTGGCTTTAAGGAGTTGAACCAATGTGTGTACTGTATTGTGGTCAGTATCCATTACTGAAACCTGATGAAATTCTAGCAGGGAGAATATTTTCCCTATGGTATTGATTTGAAAAACATATATTTACAAATACCAGTGGAGGAAGAGAGTCAATAGTATTTAGTGACAAATACCCATAAGGGCTGTTTAAATGAGCATCTGTTTAAATTTAAGAGATTGCCTTTTGGTTTCTGTTCTTCCCTGGCCATTTTCCTGAGGTTCATTGCTAACTTGTTGAAAGATATTGATGGCGTTGAAGCATATTTAGGCGACATTATTGGTAGTGGTGAAACTGAAGAGCAGCATGACCTTAAGAGTTTGGAAAGTTTTATAGATTTTGAAAGATCAGATTAATAAGAAAAAGTTTGCTGTCAAGGTTACTGCCTTAGAATATCTTGGTTATCACATCTCAGATGTAGGAATGAGGTTCCCCTAAGAAAGTTAAAGCCATTTTAGATGCACCTCATCCTACTTGTATGACAGAAGTTCAATCATTTATAGGTAGGGTTACTTACAAATGTAAATTTATCAAGAACTTCTCTGTGAAATTGGCTCCATTGTATGACTTACTAAAGAAAAATAAGATTTTTAAATGAAGTCAAGATGAGCAAAATGCATTTGACACTGAAAAAAAAAAAAAAGATTTAACAAGTGGACTATTTTTGTGTAGTTATGATGGTGAGAGCTAATAGGTGAGGTTGACACATCACTTGGAGTAGGTTGTGTTTTGCTATAGCAAATTGTGGGAAAGGAGTTACCTGTGTATTGTGGAAGAAAAACTCACATCAGCTGAACAGAACTATGCTCAGATAGAGTGAGAAGGGCATGCTTTTCTTTTGGCTTAAATAGATTTAGGTATTTCTTACATGGCGGGAAATTTGAGACTCGTACAGACCGTAAACCCCTCTTAGGTTTATGTGGTAAAGGGCATGAAATTCCTAGCCAAGCTAATCCTCGCATTCAACGTTGGGCTTTACTTTTATCACAATATGATTTTGATCTTACTTATAAGGCAGGTAAAGAAAATGTAGTGGCAGATGCCTTTAGTAGATTACAGGACCAGTTAATTATGATCTCAAAGTAGGAACTCCAGTTGAGTACATTAGGTAAATGGGAACTTTGAGGTTATTAGGAAATGCATTAAGAAGGATGAACTTCTGATCCTACTAATTCATAACATTAAATTTGGTTAACATAAGAGTGATGTAAGATTATCTGAATATAGTGCCGTAAAGTCTGACGTGGGCTTATATGAAAATGTATTATCTTATAGAAACAGAGTTGGTATACCTGTTGTTTTGAGATGCAGTGTGTTGGATCAGTGCACAGTGGTCAAAATGGATTAAATGCAATAAAGGCCAAAGTAAGGAATTGAGTTTGGTGGCCCAAGATTGATCAAGACCTTACAGAAGTAACAAAGAATTGTCATATTTGTATTGCTAATTTTCAGCCAAACCAAGCTCCAGTTCTTTCCCGGCCCTCACTTGGTAAGGCATGGCCTAGACTTCATATAGATTATGACAGACCCATTAGTAACAAATACTTTCTTTTGACTGTGGATGCTTATTCTAAGTTTTTGGATGTTCGTATTATATGGTACACTGTACTTCCTCAATGACATCAGATGTTACAATTCAACTCCCTAATTTCAGACTGTAATGGCCGATGTTTACACTAACCCAGAGAAGCACGTAACTTTGCATAACAATGTGAAAATGCCCTTGCTTGGTTTAGGTAAGTACTGGAGAATTGTTTGAAGTGAATCATTGCAGTGCATTAGCAATGTAGCTTTTTAATCTTGCAGTAATGTGTTGTAAAGTTTATCCTAGTCTTGACTACAGTTTGTGCCAAAAGTAATAAAGAAATACTGTTGTTTTCTGAAATGCATAGGTGAATGCTACATCACACGTGGGTTATCTCCCTTGCAGACATAACAGAAAAATTTACAATGTGCTCTTAACCACACTTTTTTCCTATTTCCTGTCGTAAACTTTTTCCAAAGGAACTCACACAATGGAATAGAGAACACAGTTCCCATAATTAGCTAGTCCAAGAATGAAGAAAATAAGGATAAGAATGGAAAGAAAGAAGGGCAGATTGTAGCAAGGAGATTGCAAATTAGGACAATAGTGTTAAAGAATCAGTCAGCTGACAGTGTAATAAGAGGGTTATTGAATTCTTCTTCTTGAGATATTACTTAATTCTCAGTACAGTATAGTGGACACCTCTACATCTCAAGTAATGACATTAATAGTAAAAAAATTATATTTTAATCTTATGCAAACCAGGAACCTGAATTTTTGCACATATAGCATAGCACCCCTTGTAACTGTAATATGAAAGTAATGAAGTAAACACTGTCTAAAGGTTAAAACGATTGACAAGCTTCCACAAGTTAAATGCCCAAGTATGGAAGTCTTTTTAGGTCTTGTGTTGTTAGACCACTCTCAGGCTTCAATTACATAAGAGTTGCATCCATTGTTAAACAGTTTGTGGTTGTTATTTACTTTAGAATGAATACTCACAATCTAGTCAGTCTAGTAAGTTCCTTGTGTTTGAACTTCTGGTCGAAATGTATGTAAATGACAGACCAATCTATGCAACAAATTCTACATGAAATTGGATCAATACATGTGTCAGTAATTTTAAGTTGCCCATTTGTTCCTGCAAAAATACAAACCTTCCTCCATTTTATGAGAGTATCCCCAGGTGTCAGCTGGAATTGGTTGTTTAAGCTCATAACAGGGTAGTAATTCATAGCTGATAGATGAGAGGTAGAAGGGCCACCAATTATATAATCACTTTTCTTAGGCTATCATTGAATCAAGATGCCTCCCTTTGCATAGCTGTAGTCATGGAACTCAAGTGAGGATGTAAAATGTTATTATTGTAGCCTTTTTCGTGCCCTTTCCTTTGTGGTTGCTCTGTATGCGAGAGATGAAAGGAGAATGAGATTGTGTAACTTTATTTGTTTTTTATCCTTTAACTTTTGTTACCAGTAAAAGTAAATTACAAATTTTAATTGTATTATCCTTGCAATTGTATCCAGTCATGGTTTGTGTTTCATTGCAATATGGCTACTTATGTAGGGGCTTAGAAGATCTAACTTAGTTTCTAATTACATGGGTATCCCTTCACTGAAAGTTTGCAAGGTAATACATCTATAGCAACATGGTGCATAATGTTGTTTTAACATCATTTTATGCTAAACCATTTGTAGATGGGTGTTAAGGAGAACCTCTAGTGTCATACATGAAAGTCTCAAATTCATCACTAGTAAAATCATCTTCATTGTCATTGACAATTATATTAGCAAGACCACGATTACTAAAAACATTTTTTAGTTTACATATAGCCACACCCAATAATACGGTGTTCCACTGTGCATGGAGCCAATCAGGCACAGATACCTATGAGGGGGGAAAAAAAATTAAAATTGTGTGCACCATGCCAACAAGAGAAAACATGATCAAAACAAAGTGTCAGGCATTATTAGTATCCTTTGTTCTGCCCAGCATCTACGTGCAGGTCACCCATTGTTTCCCAAAGTGCACACCATCGGAGCACCACACTTCACACTCATTCCATGCTTAACCTTCTCCCTTGGTGTATCTCCCATACAGTCTGTGTGTTCCATCATTTCTTTGTTCAAAAGAAGCCTTATTAAACCTGTGCAGTAGCTTCAAAGTGTGATAGAAGTGTGTCTAATGGTAGTGAGGGCAAGCTCAGATGCATCTGTGATGTGCCTATTTTGGCTGAAAAGGTTAAAGTGTTGGATATGATTGAAAAATTCTTTTTGTAGAGATTGGTAAGAGATTGGAGAAGAACAAACCATTAATTCGGGAAATCCATGAGCATTGGAAAAGCATTTGTGAAAGAACTGGTACTGTGCTTGTGAGTGCAGAGTAAATTAATTGTAAAAAATGAAAAGGCTCTAAGTGTGTGGATAGAAGACGTGAAAAAGAAGAGGGTCCCTATTGGTGGGAACATGTTATGGCATAAGGCCTTAACTGAATGAACAGTTCAATGTTAAGGCTGAAATTAAAGAGGGAATCAAACCACTGGAAGCCAATAAAGGATGGTTAAATTGATTGAAGCTTTGATTTAACCTGAAAGTAATTAAAATTACAGGAGAAGCTGCATCTGCTATGAAGATGCCACTAATATTTTTCCTCATAGCTCAAAAATAATCAAAGAAGGGGGCTACAATCCCAGGCAGGTTTTCATCTGAGATGAAACTGAACTGTTTGGGAAGAAAATGTTTATCAGGACCTATATCCATCCAAGTGTGAAGCAGGATCCTGGCTTCAAAGCATGGAGGGACATGTTGATTCGAGTGTTGTGTGGCAATGTGGCTGACCATATGATAAAGCCTGGGTTATTTACCATGCAAAGAATCCACGCACTCTGAAGAACAAAAACAAGAGGCTTCTTCCTGTTTACTGGCAACACAATACCAAGGCATGGACATCTGCTATACTTTTTATACAATGGTTCCATGAATGTTTCATCCCTGAAATGAAAAGCTATTGAGAGAAGGAAGGCATTCCTGTAAAAGTTCAATTGATAATAGATAATGCTCTTGGCCATCCTCAACCTATCACTATTGAACACCCAAATGCACAGGTCATGCTTCTGTATCCCAGCACAACCATGCTTTTCCAGCCTCTTACCCAAAGTATCATTCACTGTGTCAAGGCCACCTACACTTGGCAGGTCTGCAGCATGATCTGCTTGGCTGACCCTGACTTGAGTGTCATGGACTTCTGAAAGCATTCCCAATTGCCGATGCAACAAACTTTACCTGGGGAGCAATGAATGAATTTAAACCAGAAACAGTGAATGATTGCTGGAAGAATCTATGCAGTGAAGCTGTGAATAACTGTGGCCTTACAGTTATTGACAGCAAGATGCAAAGGATCACTGATTTGGCAAGACATTTTTGTGGCAATGGAATGGGGTATATGATTGATGACAATGTCATCAAGCATCTTGAAGAGGATGTTGAGCTGATGAACAAGCTGAAAGATATAATCAAGCCATTTACTTTGGAGGGTGGAGGTAAATTGGAAAGTGAAACTGAACCTCCAAAGTGGACACTGGAAAAGATGAGCGAGTTATTTAGCATGAATCAGACAGTTAAAGATAGAATCAAGGCATATGATCCTTCCAGGGAATGGAGTGTCAAAGTGACTCATATGATATCTAAGGCTATGTTACTACTACAACAGGTGTACAGTGAACTCAAAAGGCAAAGAAAACTATGCCAATTATGATGTTGTTCCAGAGGAAAGAAAAGAAAAAAAGTGTCCACTCTTGACAATCCTCAATCTTTGCTTTGTCAGCTCTTGATGTCTGCATCTGTTGCCATCCACTGCCTTTTGGTCTTTGCTGCCCCCTCCAAGTTAGGGGATGACCCTGATGACTTCTGCTGTATAATCAGATCAGTAGCTAGCACAGTACCTACACCATCATTCATCTTCATTTGTGTAGGCACTGTACATCACCATCATCACCATTTTCAATGGCCAAAGACCCATAGCATAATGGAAGAAGTAGTTGAAGAGTACCCAGAGTTTTTTATTTTTATTTTTTTTATTTGTCCCATAATCTACAGCATTTCCACTTCACTACTGTACTGTACATATTTGGTTATCACAAGAGAGAGAGAGAGAGAGAGAGAAAGAGAGAGAGAGAGATTATTGTAAGTGGCACTTTGGGTTTTATATGGGATAAAGAGCTTGTTTGTATGATCGGAATATATTACCCGTGGATAATGGGGCGTTGCTGTGTACTGTACTGATCACTATGAGGAACAACCAGAGGTAGGTGTATATACTGTATACTGTTTATTATGAGGAACAACCAGAAGAGGAATCACCCTTAACCATTTTTAGTAAGCACCTGCAACAGTTAAAAACATGTGTCCATATATTTGTCTTGCACAGTCAAGATGAATTTCAGAATAAGGATTACTGTACTATGAGATTCCCGTTGTTGCTATGGCATTTTTTTTTAATTTACAGTGACAGCACTTTTGACATTTCACATGAACTTGCCATAATTTTTAATTTTTTAAATTTTTTTCACCTAACAAAACACCTGGCCAGAACAAAATGTCACACCTGTTGTATATCATGAAGTTATTCTGTAATATCTTTCTGTTGGTGTGGTACTACTACTCTGCTTTGCCATAATATGCAACCATGCAAATCAGTAAATTTTGTTTAACAATTAAAAAAGATCCAAAGTTAATGCCAACTAAGTATTAATGAGTAGTAGATTGCTTAACTTTGGAATATATATACAGTATATTATTTAGTAAGTGTATAATTATAATTTTATTATCTTTTGAGGTTCTTTTTCAGGCTATGTAAAATCATTCCATAACTTAGAATAAGAAATTTTTTAGCCATTTTTCTGGACCTCAAGTGATCAGACCTTAGTTTTATGACAAAGTCACTTACATTATATATATATATATATATATATATATATATATATATATATATATATATATATATATATATATATATATATATATATATATTATATTATATATTATAAATTTCTGACTCACACCAGGATCGAACCCAGGTCTTTAAATTGAAAGGTGAAGGCACTGCCCACTAGGTCATACAAGTCATAAAAGAAGTTGGAACCTGAGGACAACTGCACCCAAGGAATTATGTGGGCAAGACAACCACAGTGTGTTTTCCCCAACTTCCTGACTCAGCAATGACCCAATTGACAGCATTTCATTCGAATGATCCCTTTTGAGTGAATAAGATATAAATAATCAACATACAATCACATGTGGAACAGAAATAAATTTATGACTCACATCAGGATCAAACCCAGGTCTTTCAATTGAAAGACAAGGGCGCTGCCCACTAGGCCATACAAGTTATAAAAGAAGTTGGAACCTGAGGGCAACTGCACCCAAGGAATTACATGGGCAAGCAAACTGCTTGCATACCAGCGTGTTTTCCCCAACTTCCCGACTCAGCAATAACCCAATTGACAGCATTTCATTTGAATTATCCCTTCTGAGTGAATAGGATAGAAATAATCAACACACAATTGAAAGACCTGGGTTTGATCCTGATGTGAGTCTGAAATTATTTCTGTTCCACACGTGATTGTGTGTTGATTATTTCTATCTTATTCACTAAGAAGGGAAAATTCGAATGAAATGCTGTCAATTGGGTCATTGCTGAGTTGGGGAAGTTGGGGAAAACACATTGGTATGCAAGCAGTTATATTGCCCAGGTAATTCCTTGGGTGCAGTTGCCCTCAGGTTCCAACATGTTTTTGGATTTTGTAAGCCTAAACTTTAGTATTTCTTGTTGTTTGGTCTATGGGTTCAGTTTGTGACAGCTCGATCCAGATTATCCTGGATTATCTTTCTGTTTATTACCCTTTGACAACTGACCATCTGGTATTCTTGTTCTTTTGTTTATTTTGTAACTTTCTTTATATCTGTGTCTCATTCGTGTTCTTGACGATGCGTTAATAAACGTGAAAGCGCTTTTGGTACTGAACTTCTGCCTGTCATTTTCCTGTGGGATTCGCTTATACACTGAAGTCACGTGCATCTACTGTGATTTTTTAGCATATATATATATATATATATATATATATATATATATATATATATATATATATATATATATATATATATATATATATATATACACATATATATATATATATATATATATATATATATATATATATATATATATATATATATACATATATATTAATATATATATATACATATATATATATACAATTGTATATATATATATACTGTATATTTGTGTATATTTTATTTTTGATGCTGGGAAGATTTGAATATGCATTGACACCATTTCCTGACACTCTCAATGGTCACCTAGCTTCTGTTTATCCAGAAGCCTCTCTGCATTCAGTTGGGACTGTTGACCTTCATATTACTCTCCTGGCTGTGAGACATTCATCTGCTCCTGGCACCAGCAGAGCTTCATGATTTGGTAGCTTATTAACTCATAGACCTGCTCCCATCTTATCCTGCTGTCATGACTGCAACTTTCGCTGTCATTAGACTAGTACCTTTCAGTTAGTTGTACTTCCCTAGCAGTATTTGATCTCAGTGAAGTGCTCTCCTTAAAAAGATTCACTTAGTAAGACTGTATATGATAGTGCTCCTGTGCCTTCTGTTCTGGTGCATACTAGAGTAGCTTCCAACTTGATTCTGTTACTAGCTACTCCTACTATAGTGATGTACTTGTCTCTGCCCTCTGTCAGAGTTCATCTCTAACCAGTCAAGCCAGCCACCTGTGCACTCTACCTCTGTAATCAGTGCTATGTATGGCTCAACTGTACATAACCTGTTCTTAGTCTTACACCTCTTATTACTGGTGTACACAGCTCCTGGTAACAGTGGCATGCACAGCCCTCATGGAAGTACAGGCAGTCCCTGCTTATCGATGGGATTGGTTAACGCCATTTCTGTTTTACAACGCTTGGTTAATGACATCTTTAACCAGATTTTTGGTGCCAGTAAGTGAATTTCGGCATTGATAGGTGGTTTATTGGTGTTGGTAGGCAGTTTATTGTTGTCGGTAAGCGATTTTCGGTCTAGTGAGCTGTTTATTGGCATTGGTAAGTGGTTTATTGGTGCCAGTTGGCGCTTACGGTGTTGTAAACACCATTTCTTACCATAATTATTGTGATGTTGCCTTTTCTTGCCTTGCCTAGTCCACTTCTTTCACCCGGTACTAGGCCTTTTCTGCCAGTAACTCTTGAACCTTCAAGTATATATAATGGGTGTCTCAATCAGATGTGCTTCTCACACCTCTGGGCTTTTATTGAGCAGCACACTATATACCCTCACTGTAACTGTAATTCTTGCCATATTTACTCAACCAGCTTTTCAGATATTTTCACTATTGAGAGACACTCGTACCCATAGATGCTCACTGAAGTCATGTCACAAGGTTAGATCTAAAGGCTCAGATAATATTAAGAAAGCCTCAGTTAGCCACCAGAGGCACTTTGGAACCTGGATCCTTACTGAGCCAGGTGGGACTGAGAGGCTTCTTCTGAGTTGTCTGGATGACTGCATAGATGCACAATAAGGCTAATGTAAAGCAAGGGTATGGATTTGTATTGAAAATAATTTTTTTAATACTGTATTTTACTGACAATGCACTCATTCAAACCCCTCATGCTTCCCTAATCAGTTTGAGTTTGCTGAGGCCACTATGACATGGTAGTATTAAATAGTAAAGGGGCTTTCTCAAATGTAGGATTCTCACCAGTGAGGATGATAGGAACATTTTCATATGATATAACTGCCATTAACAAGTAATGGACCATTTCAGGCAGTACAGCATGAAAAAATAAGAAGTTTGTATTATTGAGGCATATTATATAAAGGTTTGTATTTTTCATTGTGCTTCTTTCCTTTGGTACTGATTCAGCTTGCATACTGTATTACAGGACTAGTTACTTTAATTTTGTACATAATATGCAGATGGTGAGTGCATAATAATTTTTTTGTTTGCTCAAAAAGTTGTTAATTCCAGGAACATCTCATGATGGTGGTTATAATCATGAAGCTGTAGTTTATGCTCTAAAAAGTTGTGATTATCGTCACATTGACACTGCTAAGCGTTACGGCTGTGAGAAGTATATTGCTCAAGCAATTAAGGTGAGATTCATGCCAGTTTGAAATAGAATTTTGTCATCATTTTTAAGGGATATTCTTTGCATGTTTATGTTTTTAAAGTTATAAGGAACAAATTTTGTTTGTCTGGTTTGGGCCTTTTTTTTTCTGTGGTTTGTGTGCCATGATGCTCATCACTGAAGTGGTCACTTTCTGTATAGAATCTCTGTGCAGATGCTGCTTTATTGCTATTAATATCAACTAATGATATGATTAGTGTATGACCAACGTGGTTTACCTGTTAGCTGTTTCATGTACATCACATTACTGTATTTGCTTCCAGTAAGTGTTTCAAATGATACCCCTGATTAGGCAGAATTACAAATGATGCCCCTACTTTGAGATATCCAGAAGTCTATTGAGTTAGAATAACTAGCACTACAAATTATAACTTTCCTTTTTCCCTTTGTTTATTCTAGCATTACAAATTATAACTTTCCTTTTTCCCTTTGTAAAAAAAAGAAAAACAGAATCAGTATCTTCATGGTTGAATGGCCTTAAAATTTCCAAAAATGCAGAATCATAGGAGACAAACAAAATGTGGTTGTGTTTTTTAATGTATAATTTTTAAGGAAAATCAGACAAAAGGAGTTTTTTAATGTTTTTTCCCTCTTCAGTCTAAATGGTAATTCATTGGAATTATACCAGTTCCACTTACTTCTTAAGACAATCTTACCAGTTCCACTTAATTCCTGAGACAATCTGACCAATTCCACTTTATTCCTGAGACAAAGTTGCTGAAAAAACCCCTAAACAAATACATAATAATTTAGTAATATGGTAAATTGGAAATACAAAGGTAAAAAGGTAAACCCATTCTCATGAAACCATTAACCATAAAATACATTATTCTGCATGATGGCTTTAGTCACACCAGCTTGAAATATCTTACAAGGAGAAAAGATCCACTTTGCCGGTTGTTGCCCAGCATGTGCCTCAGTAGCCCGGAAGGATTGGAAGTTAATTGTACTGCTTCACTTCCCTGGATTATCACTGCTTTTCCTGTTATTCTGATGTAACATTCATTAATTTTGGCTCACAAGCTTTTGTTAATTCCTTTGCTTCACTTTTGATGTATAATGCTTAGTGATGAATGCATTTTTAACCAAGTTAGCATCATTTTGCCTTTCAGTTGATGCCATTCATGCCACCACTATGGTATTTGGTTTTGTCAGTTTATAAGTGTAAGCTCATGATTCATGCAAGTCCTTTGAGTCAGTATTGAAGTTTTGTAGGGTTTGTTCATTTTGCATTGGGTTAACATGGGAGCTGTGTCGAGTAAGTTTTGTTCTTTTAGTATTCTTTACTAAAGATGGTTTGTTTACTTTGTAAATGAACCACAATTACTGCGGTTTGTTTACTGAGTATAGTAAACCGTAATGGTGTATTGTACACATTTTGTAGAATAACTGCTACAGTAAACCCCCTGTATTTTGGGGATGCATAACCCCTGAATAGTTAAAATCCTTTGAATAGTTAACATTCCCCCCTCTAAAAACACTTATAACAGCCTATCTTGAAAGTTCAGGTACCAAATGTATACCTTAAGCTAGCATCCTACATCAAATATACCTTAAAATATTATCCTATTATTGTATTTATCTTTGAAATGATATTTCCAGTATAATTTCAGTCATCTTAAACATTTGACCCTTAAAAGTATATATGTTTGTACTTCTAACCCTTCCAGCCAAACAGAGAGAGAGAGAGAGAGAGAGAGAGAGAGAGAGAGAGAGAGAGAGAGAGAGAGAGAGAGAGAGAGAGAGAGAGAGACTATATCTTTTTATCAACCACTCTCCCTTTCTCTCTGTCTATCCATCCATCCATCCATCCATCCATCTATCTCTTAAATTCTGAGTATCCTTTGGCATGAGAGAGAGAGGAGGGGGGTTGGCTGTTTGTTCTTACACATTATGACAAAGAAAGAGAGAATAACTTTGGAAAGAGAGAGAGAGAGAGAGAGAGAGAGAGAGAGAGAGAGAGAGAGAGAGAGAGAGAGAGAGAGAGAGAGAGAGAAGTTATTCTTACGTTAGATATCAAAAGATGGAAATCATTCTTTATGAAGGAAAAAGAAAGAAAGAGAGAGAGAGAGATTTTTCAGCATCCTTGACCATCTGTGGGCAACATTACCTCCCCTTTGTGGTTGGTGTCAACATGTAAAGTTAATTGACAAGTACTTGCACCCCCTTTGTTCTGAAGAAAAGTTGTAATTATAGCATGGAAAATATGAAGAAAATTAATAACAAAGTAACATCACATTTATCTATACAACTACAGTATACAAAACAAATAAACATATGTTACATATGCATAAAAATCTATCTCAGTGAGAGAGAGAGGAAATGCAAAGAACATAACTTAGATTAGAGAGAGAGAGATTTCAGTATCCTTCGTAGGGTATTTGACCACCAAGTGGCAACATTTATTTGACCACCGAGTGGCAACATCTTCTACCCTTGCAGTCAGTATGTCAAGATATTTGACATAACTGACAGGTTACACCCTCTCACTCCAAAGCTTTCGGAAAAAGAGGAGATGAGAGAAAGAATTTATATTGTGCTAAAATCTTACTAATTCACTATATTTTCTTTAATGAATTGATATTTTGCTGTGTCTAGTACATTATTTACTGCCATCATTGAATGGTTTGGTGGTTGAGTTCGAGGTTTTTCTTCACTTTTCCTGAGGGTTTGGTGAAGTACCCATTATTTTGATAGCTTTTCAGCTTGGCTTATGGTTTTTCTGCAGTGTATTTATGATATCCAATTCCAGTTCATCAAGTACAGTATTAGGGAAGGTTGCAAGACCCGAATGACCAAAGTAACCTACAATAGTCATACGATCTGTGCAAAATATAGAGGACAAGAGTGTTCAGTAGCTCTCACTTGTGATGAATGTGTTGGATGGGATTAGAAGAAATGGAAGGTTCTTAGGTCTCATTTGGATAAGTTAGATGGAGATAGGAAAAGGAAGGTGGCTGTTAGAGCTGAGAGCAGAGCTCAGACTTTAGAGCATGTCACTAACATTCAACTCATTGACTGTAACATTCCTTCTTTTCCTGCCCTTGCTTTATCCCCATCCTTAGTCCTCCTAATAATTCTCCTATCAACTCCTATTCCTGGCTCCCATGCTTCCAATCCCGGTACCGTAGCCAGCCTCAAGAGTAAGTTCGATCGTAAATTCGATTTCGTAATTAATACTGTGTCTGAGTTGGGTGAATTGCTTAAAGTTCTTATGAACGAAGTGCAGAGTATTAAACAAGTGCCAGTGTCAGTGCCAGTGGAGGAGATGGCTGTCTGTCCTGCTGATGCTCCCAGACTAAGGTCACTGTCACACTCCCCTGAACCTGGGAGCATGCATACCGGAAGTCTAAAGGAGGTTAGCAGGGTTTGCCCATGGACAGTCACCCCCTCATCCGACTCAGTGCTTTGTAATTCTGACAGCAGTTGGAAAGGCATCACATTGAGTGCCCACCAGTTATCGTCTGACTCCGATAGTGACTCTAGTGCTGATAAGAGGCGTTTTTGGCGCTTCCCTGGTGAATCCCATCCCTTGAAGAGATGTCATGATAGAGACGCCTCTCCCTTTTCTCCGAAGTGTAGTAGAGACCATTCCGCTAGTTTGCAACTGGGTTGCAGTACGTGGCGCAGTCCCACTCACCCTTCTCCCAAGCGTTCACATGCTGAACTTCATCACTCGGCTCATAAGCACTCTTCTAAGAAACACTCTTCTTCTTCTGGGCGCCCACATGAGCATCCAGAGTGTTTGCCAGACTGTCCTCCAGTCTTCAAGCACCTGTCTCATACTCCGAACTACCTGTCTCGGACTCCAGAGTGCCCGCCTCTCTCCCCCAAGTGCCCTCTTCGAGCCAGCTCGCCTTCCGCAAGCACTTGCTGCCAAGTGTCCACCCGACTTCTACTGAACGCACATTTAAGTCATTGTCTCCCGCTCTCGTGCCTGAAGATCTTTCTTTCGCGCATATGAAGAAGCAGTTGGACGATGTATTTGGCCTTCTGCAGAAGGCTCCCCCTTCACATAGACCTTCTCAAGACCTTACTTTGTCTCCTATTTTTTCAGAGGAGGAAGTAGTACCAGACCCTCCTATGGCTGATGCTTCCCTAGTGAGATATTTTTTGGCAACCTTCCCCTCTCACTTCCAACCAGCTGCTCCAGTGTCACCCGCTTCCATGTTTCTTATGAGAAACCAAGCAGATTCTAGTGTGCGCCTACCTCAGATGGTTCTCTCTTCGTCTGCAAGAAAGGCGCTTAGAGAGATAGGGGATTGGTTGTCCATTAAGAGGGAACAAGGGAAGGCCACTTTCGCCTTTCCTCCTGCTACCTTGACAGCCAGGAGATATCTCTGTTATTCAACTGGAGAAGCTCCATCCTTGGGAGGTGCTGCCTCTTCCCAAGGTGACTTCCCAGGTTTGATAGACTCGGCTTGTCACTCGGCTTTTTCTTCAGCTAAAGTTTTCTTCGCTTCATTGGAGTTTGATCACCTTGTGAAGCACTTGTTTAAAGTACTGGAAGTCTTCAGCTTTCTGGACTGGTCGATAGGAGCTCTCACCAGAAAAATAGAAGATCACGATGTTTTAGCGCCCAACTTGGCTGTGGATTGGCTGGGCATTTTATCCTCTGCGGATAAGGCAGTGAGAGGTGGCTCCTCCAAAGTTGCAGGTCTTTTTGCCACAGGAGTTTTGAAGAAGAGGGAGTTGTGATGCTCCTTCACCATGAGAGGAGTGACCTCTGTTCAGAAGTCTGCGCTTTTATGTTCTTCCTTGGATAAACAGTATTTGTTCCCTCAATCAGCTGTGAAGGAGATTGCCACTGATTTGTAGAAAAAATCATCTCAAGACCTTCTTGCACAGTTTTCGAAGCGCCCCAAAGACCTTTCTGCCTTTTCTGGTAAGTCTGCCTCCCCCCTGCAACAGCATCCCTTTCATGGAGGCAGACAGGGTTTCTCGAGACCCCTCTCCAAGGTGCGTTTCTCTGCTAAGTCCATCAAGAGGACTTCAGCCAAAACCTCTTCCAAAAAGTGACTCCTCTATCCTTCGTGCGCCGGTGGGAGCCAGACTCTCCCTCTTCTGGCAGAGGAGGAGTGCAAGAGGCGCGGAGCCTTGAACGATCAAAGTTCTCAAAGAGGGTTACTCGGTCCCATTCGTAGAGAACTCTCCTCTCGTGAATTCGCCAGTCACATTGATGGCATATTTGGAGGGCTCCAAGAAGTTCATAGCTTTCTCGGAGGAAGTGTCTTCCCTCCTAAGGAAGAAGACCATAGAGGTAGTGGAGGATCAGACTTCAAGAGGATTTTACAACTGCTTGATCGTGGTCCCCAGGGGGATGGAGATCTGTCCTCGGCATAAGTGCTTTGAACTTCTTCGTACAGAAGACGAAGTTCAAAATGGAGGCAAGTCAGTCAGTATATTATCCTCCATCCAGCAAGGATACTGGATGATAACACTCAACATGCAGGACACATATGTTCACATCCCAGTATATCCGGAGTCCAGGAAATACCTGAGATTTGTCTTTGGGGGCAAAGTCTTCCAATTTTGGGCCCCATGCTTTGGTCTCTCCACTGCCCCACAAGTATTCACACGAGTCCTATCACCCCTCACGAGATGGCTTCACCTACTAGTTATCAATATACGTCTATACCTGGACGACTGGCTCCTCTGCTCCAAGTCTCAGGAACAGTGCACAAAGGATCTGCTGACTACCCTTCTTCTTGCGGAGGAACTCGGACTTTTAATAAATCAAGAGAAGTCCCAACTAGCCCCAACTCAGGAGATTCTGTTTGGGGATGAGGATCAACTCTCTGAGTTTTTGGGCTTTTCCTTCCCCAAAGAGGATAGAGTCCTGTCTTCAGTCAGTACAGTTCGCTTCCAGTTTGCTCAGTGAATCGATGGATGAGTCTGCTGGGAACCCTCTCATCCATAGAGCAGTTTGTGAAGCTAGGAAGACTTCATATGAGGCCCCTTCAGTTGTTTCTGTGTGCAAGCTGGAACAGAAGACAGCAACTGGACACAGCAACGTTCCCAGTTACGAACGAGATAAAGGAGGATTTCCGATGGTGGACGTCCAGAGAGACTTTCTGAGGGAAGGTCTTTACAACTTCCGAGCCCCGACCTCTCCTTCTACGCTGACACCTCAGACCAGGGGTGGGGAGCTCTTCTGGACACTGGGAAGCTTCCAGCATTTGGTCTCCGGCTCGAAGGAAGCTGCATATAAACACCAAAGAGTTATCTGCCATTCACCTCGGCCTGAAGCATTTTGTGAAGGCAGCAGCAAACAGAACCATGGTGGTACATTCTGACAACGCCATGGCTCTCTCCTGTATCAAGAATCAGGGCGGAACCCATCCGTTCTCCCTTTGTCAGACAGCGAAGGAGCTGCTAATTTGGGCAGACTAGAATCAGGTCAGACTTATCACCAGATTCATCCATGGAAAGATGAACATCTTGGCAGACGGATTAAGTCAATGGGGTCAGGTAACAGTCTCTGGAGGTTGTTGGGCAGCCCGACATTGGACCTGTTCACCACACCAAAGAATTACCGTCTTCCTCTATTTTGTTCATCAGGCCTGAATCCTCAGGCATGGGTGACAGACGCAATGCTGATAGATTGGTTGAACCTGGAGCTCTGCACCTTTCCCCCATTCAACATGGTGAGGGGGGGGGTGGAGTTCTCAACAAATTGAAGCGTCACAGAACGTATCAATGACCCTGATAGCACCCTTTTGGCTTCTCAAAGAATGGTGCCCGGACCTTCTCAATCTTCTTGTGACTTCCCAAGGTTACTGCCTAAAAGTCCACATCTCAAACAGCCTCATCTTTGGAAGTTCCATCAAGGACTATCCATTCTAAGTCTGACAGTCTTCAGACTATCCGGAGACATGTCAGAGTGAAGGGCTTTTCAAAGTAAGCTGCAGAAGCTATTTCTAGATGTCGACTTAAGTCTACCAGCTGAGTCTACCAGGCCAAGTGGGCTATCTTCCACAGATGGTGCAACAGCAATAACATCTCGTCTGCTAAAACCATTGTAAGCCAAATAGCTGACTTTCCTCTCTTTCTCAAGACTTCCAAAGGACTTTCTCCATCGACTATTGAGGGCTATAGAGCTATGCTGGGATCAATCTTCAAGCATAGCAGAGTAGACTTGACCTCCAATAAAGATCTGATTAAGTCTTTCGAGACTTCTAAACAGGTGAAAGGCAACTCTGTGTCAAGGAACTGGATGTTGTACTTATTTGGTTAACGGGTCCTGCTTTTGAGCCTCTCCGTACCATTTCATTTAAGAATTTAACTAAGAAGACTCTTTTTCTTGTAGCCTTGGCCACTGCCAAAAGAGTAAGCGAGTTGCAGGCTATAGACAAGCGCATCAGTTTCTCGAAGGGAGATGCTGTCTGCACTTTCATACTTGGCTTCCTGGTTAAGAACGAGTCCCCGTCTAATCCCTGGCCATGCTCATTCTCTCTCTATTAAAAACCTCATGGACGTTCTAGGACCAGAGGAGGAGGAAAGGGTCCTTTGCTCAGTGAGGGCACTGAGGTATTATTTAGACAGGACAAAGAGAATCAGAGGTCCTGCCAGTAACCTCTGGTGTTCCGTCAAGAACCCTTCAAAACCGTTGCTTAAGAATGCTCTGTCATTTTTTCTTAGAAGTCTGATCATCGAGGTGCACTTTCAAATAGAAGATGATGTCCTACCTTCCTTTAAGGTGAGAACGCATGATATTAGAGCTGTCACCACTTCATATGCCTTTAGGCATAGTGTCGCTCTCGACTATCCTATTTTAAAGAAATTGAAGCGACGTACGAAACATGTAGTACCTTAGTTCTGTTATCAGTAGCTGGCTCATTATTGGAGGAGAAAGCATAGGAAGCAACCCTTCCTATCCGTAACTCCTTCGCCTTGAAATTTTGGGTGTAAAATTTTTTGGGGGGAGCCTGGGAGTACTTACACCCGGAGTGCCCACCAGTCTGTAGTAGTGGTATGGTGGTTTTTAATCTTTATTGTTGGTGGTGTTGGTAAATATTTTTTATTGGTGTATTGTATTTTGTTACTGTCCCCAGGGCAAGGGTAGTTTTTCTATTTTGCTTTATGGGTGTTTGGAAGTCTCCTTCACTCTAAGGCCCCCCTCAAAAGTAGGGACTTATCATGGCCATTCTGCTAAGTTGCTACAGGTTAAGATGAGCACAGACCAAGGCAGTAATCATCTACTGAGGCTCTCTTACCAGGTAAGGTTACAACAAGCATTTTATCAATGCTAACAGATTTTTATGTTGCAAATTCATCTTCATATCTGATTTTTTTTGGAACAGAATACTGTATGTCCATTTATTCCACCACCTATCAATGGGTAAGTTACATATATGAAAATGGTATTTTCATAATAAAATTAAGTTTCATATATACTTACCAAGTAATTACAAGATCAGAAGCCCTCCCTCCTCCCCTGTGATGGACATTAAGCACAGAAGTAGTGACGATCTCTGTTATGCTGTACCTATTGTTCCCTGATAGAGGGTGGGGTAGTTACCTACACTATAAACAAACGAATCACTTCAGCAAACTTCAAATTTTTAACTGCTGCTCAAGTGGAAAGTGTAGCTATGTAATTACTTGGTAAGCACAGTATACAGTACAGTATATGAAACTAATTTTATTATGAAAATACCATTTTATTCGATCGTAGTCATGCCTCAATATACTCATGTGGTTAAGAATAAGGCATATAAATATAGCTCATTTATGTCATCGTTAGACAAGGCCTTGCATTTGCATTACCCCTTCTGTAGAGGTTAACAGTGTTAACTTTAGCAGGCCTGTCCAGTGTGTATTGGCTGCACTGTGGCTCATTAGTTCCTTTGTGTTTAGGGGTGAGTGTATGAATACTGTAATCATTCATCCAGTGCTGTATACAGCAGGTTACTGTTGTTTACTTCTTACTCCACTTTATCTTGTCACACCACAGTGGTGACAGCCAAATCCTGACCTTGTCTGAGAGTGCCTCCACAATGCAACTGTTTCCTGTTATAGTGCAGCAGATTGCTGTAAAAATCGTTCAGATAGTGAAACAAGCATGAAATTTGGCACAAACATTCCTAAGACTACGCTCTCTTAGAAAAGGGCGCTGGCCACCTGAAAATCCAAGATGGCGGCTATTTTTCAAAATGGCCGCCATCTATGTTGAGATTCACTGGTTTGGGAGCATCTATTGATGGAATATGCCAGTTTTTTTTTTTTTTTTAAACCTCGACTTTTAGGTTATAAAATGTTCCATACCACATATTTTATTGAAAACCCTTACTAAATGAATTGTAACCAAGATGGCGTACAAAATGGTTGCCATAAAAAGTTTTTTTCTATCCACAGCGCTTAGCAGACATAGAGACCAACTGTTTTTATTTAATGGTATATTCATGTGATCAGACAGTTTAACTAATATGCTATTTTCAACTGAAATAGTAATGGTATGGTCACATACAACATTGTGTCTAAGACTGTAACCATAAAAAGAAAAGAAGAGAAATACGGACTAAACGCAACCAATCTATGTATAGGTCTCTCAACCTACACCTTTGAAAAATTCGAGGATAAGAAGGTAGGCATAGCATGACACGTTGGATGCTCAAGCTAGATTATCTACTGAAGAGAGGGCAATATTTATCTAGACTTCACATTTGCAAGTGCACAGAGCTGTGCAGGGAAGACCCAGCTTGTAGCACTTGCACCTTTCCCCCGACAGCCTGCTTTGCATCCACATTTGGCAAGCTGTTGGCAACTCTTGGCTAAGGGCGAGTTGGTTGTCCAGAGGACTTGCCATGCTTCACCAGACTTTGCCATCCCCACTCAGCAGGGTTCTCTGGCTGTGGCTGACACTGGGTGGCCTGCCCCCACACACAACCAGCCTGGTACGCCAGCACGCTTGGTGTGTTGGAGGAGAGCTCCTGGTTGGTGGAATGGCCTCATATGCCCTTTGTTTTCTGGCAAACATATCAAGTCTAGCCTCATCCACAGTGCCAGCAGTGCTGGATCTTTCATACATAAGTATGACAAACCTCTCCAGGACCTTCAGGTCACTCTCTTCCACTCTGAGAGGGTAGTGACTCAGTTTGGAGAACACAGTGGGAGGCCTCTGGAAAGATGTTCCATGTCTGCCAGGCGGTCTTCTTGCCCTTGCTCCGAAGGCTGACACTGTATCACAGCCTGTGAACGATGGAAGAAGAGCATGCCATTCACCTTCTCCTGGCCCAGAGAGTTGCACAGGTCATGCACAGCAATCCAGCGCAGGCTCTGGCCTTGGCCAAATGCCACCCATAGCTTCTCTAGCCCTAGATTGTGGAGAGTGGAAAGCACTGACTGCAACGACAAGAACATCTGTGTCATTTGCTTTAACCGTGATGGTCTTGGCTCCATGTTCTGTGGCATATTTGGCATGGAGAAAGATGCGGTGTCAGCTTCCTCATGAGAGCACTTTTCCAGTCCCTGAAGACTAGCCTCATGAGTGCTGAGGACAGCAGACCCTTTCGTGGCAATGACAACATTTGTGGCAGACATCTGGGCAACTTTGTCTGCCAGGAACTGGAACAACTCTGTCTTGTTGGCATCGTGTCTTAGGAAATTGCGCCAGTTGGATGGAATTGTGTTCTTGTCTGTCACCTTGCGCCTTCCTCCTGACCACGTTGGAGCCTGGTCTCAGCTTTGAGGCTGGATGTATTGTATACATCAAATACAAGATGTGATGATGTACTTGCTGCTATAGGATTGTATCACAGGCAAGAAGTCGCAAAGTGCATAGCCCTCAAAGGTCTTTCCTTTCTTTGGTGGCAAGGCATGGACCAAAGCTGATCCATCTACAATGAGGACATCAGTCTTTGTTCTTTGTCTTCTAGTGTAACATGACTCTCCAGGACCGAGGTCAGCTGAGACTTCTGACATGTGTACAGCCTACCACCCTCACTAAGGGAAGCTGGGAATGTTTGATTCTCGTGCTGGAAGAATTCCTGCAGATCACATTCACGGCTCTGACAGGATATAAATAGCTTTGAGAAAAGCTGGCAATCCTCCTTCAGAAGTTTCTGCTTTGACTGTTCTACAGGAGCAGCTTCTTGCCTGAAGAAGTCAGTTCTGTTCTTCTTTATCGGCTCATAGAAGGAGACTGCATTGTTTGCCAAAGAGTCTGAAAACTCTGAAATTTAGTGCGGCCTCTGTCAAGGTGTGTCTGTAGAAGTTCTGCTGAGCTGGGGTGGGCAATGCCTTTGTTGTCAATGGAATACAGATCCTGGCTCTCTTCCTGAAAAGGACTTCCCAAGTGTTGCAAAGCCAATGACAGCTTGCTGACTCTCTCCAAGAATGTCTTCTGCGCATGAGGTGTTTGTTCATGGTGTGTTGTCTGCTCATTAGACTCCTTACTTTGAACCTCTGTTTCGTATGCAGACACCAAGCGGATGATCTCTGGGCCAGCCACCATCCATCTTCTGAGTGCTGACGGATCTTCAGTCAGCCCAATGGCTCCGCCATCAGCCTTTATAAAGGCATTGGTCTGCTCATGAGCTTGGTCAAGAGCCATTGCTGAGAACTGGCGACTGGTCTTGTGCACAACAAAGTTGCCAGCCTTGAACTCCTTGTGCAACTCTGGGTGTGAACTCTCTAGGGTAAGCATGTCCCTGAGGTGAATAGGCAGCCAACGAGCATAGTTTGTATTATTGTTGGAAAAGAAGTAGGGTATCAGCACACATTCCTGTATGGGATTCAACTAGGTTCGGTCTCCCTACACCTAGCCCGATCATTCATCCAGTGCCATTTAAGTCCCGTGTGATCTGTACACCATCCGGGTAAGTACATGAACCATCATGTACAGCCCCCATACCCTTGGCTCGGCTCTCCCGCGCTGGCACATCCTGTCTATTCAGGTGCGGCTATCTAACTATAGCTGGTCTGGGGCTGTTAGAAAGCATTTGGGACACTAAACTAAACTATACTACAACTACTAGTCTAAGACTACAGGATTAGTAAAGCTGGATTAGCTGGCACTGAACCCCATGCTGAGTTACATAGCAGTGATGTCACCAGTGTGCCCTGGTTGTGTGCAGACATACACTCTTTTACATTTATTAATTTTCCTTCAAAATTGATGAGTTATTCGAAAGAGATGGCCTCATTAGGATCTAAAACCACAGAAACCAAGATCCATGCTTAAAACGATAATTGTTGAACGGGCATTATTTCTCATTATAATTATTGTTTCTACCTTTTCTTGGCAGCCATATAGCCCCCATATTTAAAGGTAAACTGTACTGGGAAGCTACAGAAACATAATATTCACAAGAAATAGTATGGAAGAGCTTTACCATATTGCTAGAAGCAAATACATGCCATTCTAGTGAAAAATTAGCCAAAATCTGTCGATACTGGCCGCCATCTTGAATTTGGCCGCCATATTAAATTTTTGCGTGCCAGCGCCCTTTTCTGATAGAGGGAACTTTAAAGAGCACTTGTGCAAAATTTCATGCTTGTTTCACTATCTGAACGATTCTTATGAAATATGCAATTATCTGCTGCACTATTAAGAGCACTCAACTTGAGAGATGTCATTCATCTCCAGTCTTGCCCCTGTAACATTTTACCTGACAAAACTTTGCCTCTATGGATGTCTTCCTGTCTGGATGATCTCATTATACCTGGAAGGGAACTTTCAGTCTCCTTATTGTCTGCTCTTTCCATCTCCACTTTTGTTCTTTGCACTCATCTCCTGCCTTTTGGAATTCTGCAAACTATCTCCTGCCTTTTGGAATTCTGCAAACTTTTTGTTGGAAATCATTTGATAGGATGCCTCTTTCCTGACCCCTCTTAAGAAGAGGGTTAACTCTTTGTTCCAGGACCAGTATTTACATTGTACAGTTGTGTATTCATCCTTGGATAAGTTTACAATAGCCTTGTGATCTGCTTCAGCAACACTGCACAGTGTCTCACTACCCATGTCTGTACCTCCTGTTACATCTCCCTTGATTTCTATTGATTGCTTGCCACCCTTGCCTTGTCTGGTCTGTCTCACTCTTGAACACGACAGCTACACAAGCCTCTGCTCATGTGTGTGTGTGTTTCCACCTCGGCTGTCCCCATGTACTTGATTGCTCCTGTGCACTTGGCTGCCCTATGTGCTCAGCAGCCCCTTGCATTCTAGTCTTGTTGTACCCTACAACTGCTGTTTATCCATCTTCTGTGTACTTGTCAGCTGAGGTTTATTCTGTGGGAAATTTGTACTCAATGACTTCATGGCATTCTATGTGCTCTAGTGTTCTTTGCTATGTACTGCACTACAAAGTGTATGTCTCTCCGTACTCATCTGCTGAGGTGTACTTTGCAGCTTCTCTCTCTCTCTGTGGTTTCTTTGACCCTGTTAACACAGGAACCTGCCTCTTTATCTTCAATTGTAGTGCCTCATTTGCAAGATATTCCAATGCAAAGTGGGCCTTGTCCCTGCTGTCCATTAAGGCATTCCCTGCCCAAGAGTATCCTGAAACCTTGGCAGAAAGCTTATCTTCCCTAATTCATTTGGTTCTAATCCCCCTCCATCTTATGCTTGCAAGTGCCTTTATCACCCAGGTAGAGCAAGGGCCAGTGTCTCCACCCTCTAATCCATTCCAGTAGCTGAGCTGTTTCCCAAGTCCAGCTAGTCCTTTGCATACTCACATCTTTCTACAGGACTTTATAATCCCAACACTAGTTCTTGTCCACTTGCGGACTCTTATCTCATCGTAGCTGGTTTATGCATTTACCCAAGGAATATTAAAAAGTTTTCTTGTTTTGCTATTAAGGGTTATCACTCCATTTTTTCTTATTCTCATTTCTCAGCCCCTATTCATATGGAACAAGCTACAGGGATCATTGAATTGAAATTCAACTTGCAAAGAATATGGTGTTCATTTGAAAGAAGTTAGAGAAGATAATAGGAAATACACAAACAAGAGATCAGTTATTAGGAAATAAAAAAGATAAATGAATAAATAGATAAATATATGAAAATACAAATGAATTAGCAAAGTACTAGTTGAATTATTTTAGGGTAGTGTACAATGCATCTTTGCTTGAAATTTTGTAGTTCTAATTGCACAAAATCCTCAGGGAGACTTCCACAGTCTGTGAGGATTAAAAGACCTCTGGAATTGAGAAGATAACAAAGGGGCATTTTCACACCATATTGGTGCTGCTTTTCAGCAAATCTGGTTGCTCTCTTCAGGAAAAGGGCGATCGGGGATCAATTGTGATAGTAAAAATTCTCTGTTGAAATACAACTTATGAAAAATTGACAAACAAGAGACTGTCCATTGATGGTCCATGTCATAACTGCTAGTGTTAGGAAACAGAAACTACTACCACAAACCATTCTATCTAAAAGGGATAATTCTCTGTTAGAAGCAGACTTCCACACCAGAAAACAGTGTTCTAATAAAGGAAGGACAACAGACCTAAAACAGGTGTGCTTATTTCATCGTTGTTATAAATACTGTATATATAAGACCTTATGTCTTCTTCCAGTGAGGCTGAGAATTAAGATATAAGAATGTTTTGGACATGGTTCTTCATTTTGCCCCAATCAATCCCACAAGCCACTATTAAACCTGTAAGTTGGGACTTGACATTTGTGGTACACAACCTCACTAGATCACTTCAGAAGCCCCTATCTGCTGCGTCATTGCTTGATATGACCCTCAAGTTAGTTCTTGGTTACCCTCACCTCCACCAAGCTTGTTAGTGAACTTGATGGCCTATGGGATGAAGTCCTCATTCCAGCTGTTGGTCTTCAATGAGCCTATCCTTTTCCCTGGATTTTGTAGCCAGAACAATCTTCTAGTAAATGTGGCTCATTCTTGGATGTCTTTACTTTGTTTTTATTTGCCTCCCTTTTATGCTGAAGATAGCCTTCTCTGTGGAGTGAAAGCCATCAGGATGTTCATGTAAAGAACTGAATCTCTCTGCCCTTCTTCTTGTCTCTTTCTTTACAAGAATCACCAGAATCTTTATGTTTCTAAGAAATCAGCTCCCTACAGAGTTTGGCAGGTTATTTCCCTGGCTTATTGGGAGATTTCACAAGATGAGATCTCATAACTCAAGGTACATGAAGTTTTGGCTCACTGCTCTTCATTGGTCCTCAAGTATAACTTTTACGTATTCCATGTATGTTATGCTCAAATCACTGGACGTGTACTTATTGGGACTGATAGTTGTGGTGGACCATGTTTTACTGATGGGGAGGGTGTCATCTCCATCATGACCTCATTTCTCATGGTTCTGGCACACCTGAAGGATCCACCCTCTGGCTTTATGTGCTTAGTAAGTGTACCGCTTCAGGGTTCTGTAATACAAATCCGTTACTGCAATTATGAAAGCACCTGTCATTTTCTTCCATGGTTCTTGTGCACCATCCTTTCGCCTAAACTGCATTTAGACTATTTCATGTTTTTACAGCATTCAGCCTAACATGATTTTCTGACAACCCGTTAATCATGAACTTCCCCATTCTCTTCAAGTTGGATGTTGATGTGAAAGAACGATACCTTCCATCTTTTCTGGCCATGTGTAGTGGGTCTTTTCACTTTGAAAAATCTTTCATATTGGTGTGGCTGGAGCGGTTCACATGGAGTAAAGCTTGTTTTGGATTAATGAGTTTGTATAAAAATGTATTTTGTTATAAAAATATTGTTTTTCATATCAGTCCCATTATACAGATTATTACCACTCAGGTGAAAAAAAGGTCAAAAATACATAAAAACAGCAACAGTAATGACAGTAATATTAAAATTGGAAAATAAAGTATGTGTAGTATGAACATTACAGTGATAATGGTAAGAGTAAGAGTAATAAAAATGCCCCTCAAAAATCGTACAACAGAACTCTATACCTTATATAAAATAATATTGTCATACCCAGTCCCACTATATTGGTATACTGTGCTTTACATAAAATAATATTGTCATACCCAGTCCCATTATATTGGTTCTCATTCCCATTGCCACTCAGTTGTCAAAAACAAGGTCTATAAATACTGTACACACAAACATCAGCAGTATGATATTGAAATAAGACAGTGTAACAGTGATAAGGCTAAGAATAAGAAATTCCCATTTCCAGTTGATGACCTAGATGAAAAATGCCCAACAGCAAAATGTGTAGAAATAGTGAAGTAATGGAAATAGAACCATACACCTTACACAAAATGTAGGTAATATTATAATACACAATTCTATTGGTACGTATTATTTTCCACAAAACTTGACAAAAATACACAAAAACATAAAGAATAATCATAATGGAATGACTTATAGGTCAACACAGTACAGGCAGTCCCCAGTTATCAGTGGGGGTTTCATTCTGACAGTGTGACAATAAGTGAAAATCACCGATAACCGAAAATCGTAGATTTTTGGTGCTGTTTTGGCAATTTTTTGATTATCAGCCCCTCTGTTGGGTATGTATCAGCAGCAGTACATAATAATTGGTGCCGATAAGTGGAAATTGGCGAATATTTGCACCAAAAATCGCCAGTTTTTGTCTCTAGACAAGTGCTGAAAAACCGGATCGCCGATAACGAGCCCGCTGATAACTGGGACAAAAAATAAGATTAAGAGTAAGATTAAAAATAAAAAAATTAATACAATATTGAAAAATAAGAAATTTGTTTAGTGCAGGTGTTTCAAGGGGAAAAGAGCTGGATTGGATGAATGACAACTATACTGTTTTAGTTGATCTTGGGATCTCCAAAATATCCCATTTTTTATATTTTTGTGACTATCATACCTTCTTCCATTTGGAATTCACTTGTTCATTGTATAGATTTTATTCTTTCATTTGGAAACTTAATTTGCTGTGAGGTTAAAAAAATTTGTGGCCAAAACATTGAAGCCCAAGGTCGCATAACTTTTCGATGGTTACTGTATAGCAACAATAGATGGACTAATGATAGGAAGTGAACCAACATATACTCATGTGACTGTAATGAAATCTAATTGGCAGCACCCTTCCTTTACAAAGTAGCCAAGGTTGATGTTTCATTCTTGAGACCATCTACATGTGTTATTGCTTTCTGAGTAGCCACTAGTTGGCAGTTCATGAGTTTCTAATGACACAACTCACTCACTAGAAATTATGCTCAAAATACCACAACATGTTATCCCAAGCAGTTTCCCATACTTAAATAGAATAACTAAGAAAGTGATTGAGCTGACTGAAGTGTCCCTCTTGAAGCATAACTTCAAATGATGATGTGTTATTTAGGGAACTAATTTTTTTTATTTTCCTGAAAAAAATGTCTGATCTTATTCATTGTTCCTTAGGCATCTGGGGTTCCAAGAGAAGAGGTGTTTCTGACAACAAAATGCTGGCCAACAGATTATGGGACCAACACCACTCGAGAAGCATTCAATGGTTCATGCCAAAGACTGGAAGTAAACTATTTAGGTTAGACTTTTTCTGACTCTAAAATATTTTGTCATTAATGGTTCAAAAGTTCATATACCTGTGTTGGAGGAGTATTAGTCTTTCAAAATAACTTCAAATTTTGTTTTGGTACTGATGTATCAGTAAGTAATTTCTTTCTGTTATGTAAGGCATATTATTAATACCTCCAACAGGTTAAGAGAACCTCTGGTCCATTGATACTTACTGTGACACCAACTTGCTAATTTGCAAATGTTGAAAATTTTATAAGTTTCGTGAAATAATGCAGTTAGAGTCCCAAAACACTGTATTTTTGCTCATTGCATCAGTCAGTCACATAAGGATTGGTACTGTGCTCATCATCTGCTTGAATAATGTCAGTACCAGTGAGTGACCCAAATTCATTGTGTGTCATTGTTGGTACAGTATAATTCTTTGTTTAAAAAAAAAAAAAAACCTGTGGACTGACTGACCCTGCATAAAATGATCAGATGAGAAGTTTGTAAGCTAAGGAGATTGGGGTGAATGGTACCATTCAGAGACTGACTGATGTAATGTGTCAAAAGCAGACCAGTTTGGGACACAGTTTCACTTTTGGCCCTTTCAAGTTAGCTTCTTTAGGGTAATCACTTGTACTATAGCGTAAAATAGTAAGTAACTGGAGGGAAGAGTTAAATTGAACTGAATATGCAACTTAAAAAAAAGATCATGAAAAAATCTGATTTATTGGGAGTTGCTATGGCATCAGTAACACTTCAATATGATAGGAAGAAAAATTGCACACATCTCTGTGATGTGATGCTTAGATGTAAGTTAATGGTGTAAAGTACAGAGTAATTAGATAAAGTTTCTTTGATAGCAGATTTTGTAATGGAACAAAAATGCTATTCTTTTAGATGTGTAATGAATCCCCTTAATGATCAGGGACAATTATATGACTACGAATTTCATCTTTTGGCTGCTACAAAATCGGACACTGCCTTGACTAGACACAGCTGAGGAAAATGTAGTTACAAAGTGGGTTAAATAGCTAGGGCTTACATCCAGCAAGAGGGTTATTTTTGTAATTGAGAAAAATATTTTCTTGCAAATATGAGATATGAAGAATTTCTTTAAGTGGTTGCACCTTGCTTATTCTCTAGTCAGTACTCAAGAACTCAAGAGTGGAGTCTTTACCCAGAGGATTATATAGGAAGAATGCAGTTACATAGGTTTACTCATGAATACAGATATTACCTCATAAAAAGGTTGTCTTTGGGTGTTTCATGTGATGAAGATGGGAAAAGGCCATGAATTCTTTGAATAGCAGAAAAAGGTTATGCCACCAGCTTTAACGAAAGAACCATTTCACGAGAAACTATATACTTATGTTTGCTACCACAGTCACAGAGTAAAAAACTCAAATATATCCATTTGTGTTGACTCATTTAGTAATATGTAAATGTATAGATATTATTCCGTCTGTTCCAGTTTCAAAGTATCTTTTCATAATGCCCACAAGTCTGAGAATGGTGAGATAAATGTAGGTAGCAGATGGTTCTTTTTATAGATAGGCCTTTGTATGCTAATTGACGGAGGAATTAACTAATGATCCTTTGTGAGGTTATAGTCATCTACTTAAGTGGTCCACATTCTTGTAATGTGGATGACCAATAGGAAACAGGTTTTGTTTTTTAGGAGTAATGCCATTTTTAGGTAGAGACTGTTCTTGAATTCTAACATGGTCAGACATGTTCCATCTGTCTGGTTATCAAAGCTGAGGTTATGAGAGTGTTTCTATTATGCAAGACCTATCAAGAGCTATAAGTATTTTTAGTGCAACTCTTTGGAGTCTGTAATGTGATCCCTCCTGATTTTTGGGGCTCTAAACTCAGTACCTGTGCAGTTAGGTGTCTTTGCAAAGACACATTGATGGAGAAAGTCTCCAAGAAATTGACCATGGTTATTTCTTCATTCACTTGTGTAAGATAAGGAAATAGTCTCTCTCCCTCTCTCTCCCCCCTAGGGGCTGAATACCCTCATCAGCAATTCGTTAACATTGAGAGTTGTTGTGTCTTTGTTGTCTGTAAAGAATTCAAAATTTTTTTGTTGAAAGCCCATTACAGTACTTTACATTAACCTTGTACAGTATGTATCCATGCTATATTTCAGACACCACAGAGATGATGAAATCCTTTAATTTCACCCAGTAGTCTATGCAGTTGGCTCTTCCAGCCCCCTGATGGTAAACTTGAGTTACTGCTGGTGTGTTCATTTTGTTAATGCCTATCAAACTACGCTTTGTTTTGTATTTTATCACACTATCAGAATTTTTACTCATTAAAGGTATTTAACCAGATTCTTTATAGGTCCTAAATAAGTGTTGAGAACTTTTATTTCTTTCTGCAATGAGTTTCTCCTCAGTAAGTGTCTACTTTCATCAGTTCCCAGCTATTACAATTGTTAAGACTTCCTTTATATCAGTCATCCTTTTCATTTCGTCGTTTAATTGGTTCTCTTCAGTCTGGTGTAAATATTTGCATTTCTCGGGTGATGGTGGTTGACCCAGACATCTGATTGCAGCAGTAGGTGACTGTGAGTGGAGTGGGTAAACTGGTCCTTGGGCTTGTGCACAAGCAGTTCCTTGTGCATGAGCCTGTTAGTGTCCAGTCACTTGCCCAGTCTCTCAGGTGAGGAGGAGTGACCCTGACTCTTCTTGATTTCATACCTCTCCAGAGGGGCAAGCATAAGAGTCTGCTCTTACCTAGTCTTTTGACTGTTCTGATTCCTCAGTCTTCTCAGTACATCCTGGGATGTACTCATTACTGGTCCTTGAGCTTCCATGAGCATGCCCATGCTTCATTATATTGTACTGTCCATGACCATGCTAAGTCTAATGCTGATCAGCTTGGAAAGTGCATGCTACTGGCATCTTAGATTGGGATCTTAGATTGGGTCAAGGGCCAGCCTGGCAACACTGGCTCTCCTTTCTCCAGTGCTGCCTGATAAATTTTCTGATCCTTCAGGATTCCACCATATTTGGATTCTTCCTTATGCCCTTTTAAGAATAAGGTTTTATTTTTAGGTAACCTTTGTACAATCAGTTGCTTTGAGCAAAGTCATGCCCCTCCTCTGCATTCATGTCTTTCTACCTAATTTTTTTGTCCTGCCTTCTGAGTCTTGCCTTGGGGATTAGAATTGGAAAGGGTGAGAGGAGAAGAGTATTTCAGAGGATGGAGAAGTCTACCATGGGTGCTACTTTTACTGCCAATACCTTATTTCATCAGGTTTTCGTTCCTCATTTTGAGGAGAAATCTTAACCTACCAAAGCTTTTTATTTGCCTTCATTTTTCCTTGTGATACACGGTTGACTTGGGAAGGGTCAACATTTGATGGATTATAGTATGTCTTTGAGAGAGTATGATCCATTGTCCATTTGGGATTTTGTTACTAGGAACTCATCCCTTGTTCCTAAGTTGCCTCAAGATACTAAAAGGGGAAGGGAGAAGTACTGGTCTATCTTCACAGCTGCTCATTTTGTGCAACTAGTGCTTGTTTCCCTTTGCTTGTCAGAAAAGGCGTATAACAGCTTACTCATCTCTTCACCGATGATCTACCTCAGTCCCTACTCCCTGAGTAGGTTGGGAGTACTGTTTGTCAGTTTTTCATGGGCAACAGAGCTCCTTGTGGAGGGGAATCTGGTTTTTCCTTCATTTGTAGATTTCAGGGAATGATCTCAGTCACCCTTCATGGTTGAAGTTGTTCTTGGGCTTCTCTGTCTTTCCATTCAAGAACTCTTCTGAAGGAACCAGTGTCAGCATACATAGTTCTGCCTTAGCCAGAAGGTTGATTTTTCCAAACACTCTCAGGAAGAAGGTGAGATATTTTACCATATTAATCTTTGGGTGCTCTATGATCTCCCAGGCCTCTTTAGCTAGGGAAAGGAGTGGATTCCTCTCATCAGTAGTTCACAGGGTTTTGAGTTGAAATTACACCCATTCAGGTCAGGTTTGAGATAGGTAGCCAACCCACTGGTTTCCATCCTACTTTTAACAGAACGACAACTACTGTATTGGCCTCTGGCTTTTGTTCCTTGGCCCTATGTTGTTGCTCAAGCCATTGTAGTTGCTTGCCTAGCTCCCTAGAAGTTTGCATCCTGCTGAAAGTTCATTGGATGCTTGCTGTATTCCCCTCCTTGCTCTTTCTAAATGCAGAGAGCCAAAATGTGTTCATGCTGGCTGGGCAGATGCAAGTGAGTTACACAGGCTGGTACCTATGTAAAGACTCGGGTTTGACAATGTGTTTTCTCCACCCTTCTTTAACAAGGGAACCCAGTGGTGTGCATGTGCTGATCATTATTCATCATCTTTGAATGATGTTACTGGTACCTATAGACCTTGATGTCTCATCCTTTTTCAGGAAGGACAGGGATCCTATAAGTCTTTTCTGGAGGGTGGTTTTATATGGTAAATCATACTCAGTTGCATGGCCATATTACCCTTTCACATCAGATATCAGGCTGTATGGGAGGTGATAGGAGTCAGCCTTCTCCTGTTCAAACACTTGATTAGGAAGCTGGCATATTCTGATTCCTTTAGAGCAGTGCCATTCTTGTCACTTGAGAAAACATCCTACATCAGGAGTGTCTCCTGCTATAAAAGATGAGGGTTTATACACTCATGGAACAAAGTGCAAGTCCAAGATAATTTGCATTTTTCCCAAATATCCAAACTTGAAGAAGTCTTTTATCATAATTCCACCTCTGGATAAACTCATGTATGTCACAGATACCAAAGGAAAAGGTGTCAGCAGTTGATTGAGTAGGTGAGTTTCCCATCCCCTTACTCATCTGCTACTAGTTAACTTTTCTTATCATTGATGAGATATCACTTGTAAAAGACTTTTGGTTTGTATATCTGGGAAAAACAGAACCAGTCTTGAATTTGTGATATTAGGATGTGGACAGTGACATAGCAAATAAAGTGGATGTAATGACAGACAAGCCTGTATATAATGGACTCAAAGATAAGAGGGCACTTTCCCTTATCTTCAGCGAAGCTGAACCCAGTTTTTCCAACGTCAATTAACCCGCAAGAAAGAGAAGTGACTAGTCTCTTGTTTACAACCGGGCTGTTAAAAGACCAAGGAGCCATTACTCTCTGTTGGTCAATGCAGGTTGATCCCTTCACCCAAATCCCATGCCTTTTCGTCAGGGAAGTGGGAGGGTTTTGAGGACTCAGCAGCGACTACCAAAAATAGGTTTTTCCTATGTCAAAACCTGTTTTTTGATAGCGTAGTCGCTGTTTCGTCCTCAAAGGAGCTTTACAAAAGAAATTGACAAGTGACGAAAAAAGGCTTAAGCTCTTGCTTTTTAATCCCAACACCCCAGAGGAAATAACATTTCCAGTTCAAGGTCAAGCCACAGAGTTCAAGTCCCATTGAAAGATACTAATTGAGTGATGTACTATAAAACAGTTGAGTCCTCAAAGGAGTTTGGTCACCATGGAGCTCTGGTAGACCATGGAAGGTAACTCCTTTAAGGACGAAACAGCGACTACCAAAAATAGGTTTTTCCTACGTCAAAACCTGTTAATTACAGGGAAATGAGATTAATATAGGAAAAACTTATGTATGAGGCCAAATTTTACTAAATTATCTACAAATATGTTACTGTATTTTCAGCTGAAATTTTAAAGTAAAGAAATAAATATTTAATGATAGCAGAAAACCATTTGGATACAAATAATGAAATGTTGCACTGCTTATCTGAAGAAATCATGAGAATGTGGAGCAATGAAATTGTCTGAAAATAAATCCCTCAGTATGGAAGACTCCCATGAGAGAATAAAGAGCATAGATTTTGATAGAAAATGGGTTTATAATAGAATTGATATAAGCTCTGTCTCATTTTCTTCCCAATTTTTTTTTCCCACTTCCTTATTATTAATTTTTAGGAGATAGCCAAGCAGAACTGGTGTATTTTCTTATGCTTGGTTGATCAGAGGACTAGTAGGTCAGAAGCACAAAGTTAAAAAAGACAACTAGTTACAATTGTATTAATTAATCTGCATACAGTCCCCCCCATACTCGTCGAGGGTTAGGGACCATAACCACCCGCAGATACCGAAAATCTGTGATATATTGGAACCTCCCCCTCTAAGAATGCTTATATGTAATGTTTATTTCAAGCCAGTCAGCATTGAGGAAAGCTGGTACCCTGCCATGTGACTGGCTCCTTCCAACCCTTCCAGCCAATAGCTGTTGTCATGGAGAGAGAGAGAGAGAGAGAGAGTGAATTGAGTACAGTATATACCTTAAACTAAAATGCTTATAAATGCTTATTTTAATAGTTCAAACAAAAATGTACCTTAAACTATTATCCTTAAAAACACTTTAATATCATTTTAAAAAGTCATCTTACAACATAACCCTCAAAGATATATGGCGCACCTCATAGCTACTTGTGAAAACCAATAAAGTTACCCCGAGAGAGAGAGAGAAGAAAAATACATATGAACATTAAAAATATTTAAAACACTAGTGACAGTATGTACACAAAGGTAAATAAAAATTAATTCACAAAATTAGGGTATAAGAATATAAGTAAACATTAAACTAAAATTAATAAAAAAAAAAAGAGGGGAGCTACAAGCCAGTCAGCAACTAGCAAAGCTGATATCCTGCTCTGTGATTGGCTCTTCTAATCCTTCCAGCCAATAGCGTGTTGTGCTACAAGCCAGTCAGCATTGAGGTAACATATCCTGCTATGTGATTACTACTCCTATTCATTGCTTCTATCTGTCTATCCATCTCTTATATTCTACGGGTATCCTTTGAGAGAGAGAGAAAGAGAGAGGCTGAACTGAGTTGTTTACATTGGTAAACAGTTAAAAATGTCTGGACGATAGTATTTTTCTACATATTATGATGATAATAGATCAGTATAATAATACAGTATATATACAGTACTGTACTGTATATATGTACAGGCAGTCCCCGGTTAACAGCGGGGGTCCCGTTCCCAGCCAAGCGCTGCTAAGTGAAAATCGGCGATAATAGCACTAATAACCCTCTCAATGGCGCCGTTAACCGGATATTAGTGCCTCTAACCAGAGATTGACGCTGCTAACCGAAGATCAGTGCTGAAAATCCAGTTAATGGCATTGCTAGACAAGTGGCATAAAACCGGATCTCCGTTAACCGGTGCTGCCATTAAGCAGGGACTGCCTGTACTGTATATCTTTATCCTTAGGCATAGAGAGAGAGAGAGAGAGAGAGAGAGAGAGAGAGAGAGAGAGAGAGAGAGAGAGAGAGAGAGAGAGAGAGAGAAAGTTGAACATAGTTTTTTCATATAGTACATATCACGTTGATAATAGATTGATATTGAGGAATTTTACTTTAACATATGATTGATATTTTGCTGTGTTTATATTAATATTAATATTAGGAACTAGATTGGTCTCAAAATATTCTATATACGGTATATATTAGCGAGTATTCAATCCAAGCATAGAAGTAAGTGTCTTCCTGAAGTTGATCAAATTATGTGTTAGTGATACTTATTTTATGTTTGAGGGACAAGTGACATGAAGTAGCTATGGGGTCCTCATTATCACCAATATTCGCTAATATATATATGGAATATTTTGAGACCAATCTAGTTCCTAATATTAATGTCCCTAACTTAAAATTAATATTAATATTTGAAAATTAGTAAATGATTTTTTATCTTATAAAATTTATTTAGTCATGAAAATACAGTAATTAGTGAATATTGCTCTGTGAAAAATCTGCGAATTAGTTAATTTTCCCTCAATATATTTGGAGATACGTTTCACAGAAAAAACAGCAAATTATTGAATCCGCGATTGCTGAATGGCAATCTAGCGGGGGTCCATTGTATTTGCAGTCGAAATTCTTTTAGGTTTATTCACATCATGAAATAGTGATGTAATTGAGAAATTTAGTGCCAGCTTAAAGATAAGTAAATTTACTTGAGCAAAAAATACATTGTATAATGATTGCGGACAGTAATTGTCCAGTAAATTTGACATAAATAGTTATTTTAATATTTTACATAAATGAAATTTCACATGAGATATATTATATGGGCAAAGCTATGAAAATATTGGTGATTGATTACGATGTCTTTTTCTGTTGCCGAGTGTGAGAGGTCCCACAACCCCTCCTCACTTCAATTTACTGCACTCTTATTAAGATAATTTTATTCATAAATGATGAATGTGTCATGGCAGGATGAAGGGAGTCAGAAGTTTTAGTTTTTTTATTGGGCAGTGTTGAATCTTAATAACAGTACAGTACTATCATGAGAATTCTAGATAAATTGAGAAATATGTGAATGCCAAATTAATTTTCTTAAGTCTGTAAATATACTCGTTGACAAGTAAAAAAGTTACTGACCATGAAAGTTGCAATAACACATGACATAAAAAAGAGGAGATGTTTAGGTATTCTTCCATTCCTTCTCTGCATATGTCTGGTTTTATGATTGTAGTAGGCAGTAGGCTAGCCTATTGCAAGATGTTTCAAAGATTTAGATACAGCCCCTCCTTCCCTTTAGTCTGGGTCTTGAGGGGGTTTACTGTGGATAAAAGTGGAGCTTATAATATTTTAATAAGATTTTTATATTTGCTCTGGATATGTGTATTGAATTATTTATTTTATTCTATTGTGTTTAGTGGACCTTAATGTCTTATATACTATTTGTTTCATTTAATAACAAGCTGTTAAAAGTTATCTTTCATTTTGCAAACTTTTCAAAATTAATAATTCTTCATAACTCACCTGATAAGCTTGGTTTGTTCCAGACTAGGCTGAAATACAAATAAGAAACAGCCAAGTTAGTGATGTGCTATTGTAGTATAGTGGACTGTAGTAGTACTGTACAGCAGTTTCTTTATATTATGCATTCAAAGATTGAACTTCTTCTGCTGTTTGGCTCAAAATATGATTGAATGCCCTCTGTTTCACATAGAATAGTAAGCAAAACACAAAACCTGAGGTAAAGTAGATTAAGAAAAAGCAAAAGTAAGATACCAAAGTTATACAGTACAAGTATTTTTCACCCTCCATAATCTGTGTCAAATCTGGGCAACCTGCCTACAGGTACTCACTACCTGTAAAGATTAATGAGGTAAATCAGCTATCATCAAGAGCTGTCAGCGCTGATGGCTGATGACAGTTATAAGGGGATGGAATGTATGGTTTTGCTTGTGACACAGATTAGTGGGATGTAGATGGTGTCAGTCCTCCTTGGCCAGCAAAGGGCAGCTCTGTGTTCAGATGCTTATCCCTGGAACTGAGTGCCTTGTCAGAAGAAAATGTTATATTTGTAGTGTATATGTCAGCTATTGGCAGAAAAGACATTTTTGTACTTTAAAACTTCTCTTCCATGTAAAGATGTATTTAAGGCATGCACATACAATATATTAAATGACTAATAGATTTGTTGTTAGTGATACAGTATATATTTTTGGCATAACAACAGCTTGGCTAGTCTTCCTGATTTAATTCAAATTAGTATTTTTGTGAGAATGAAAGAGACTTGTATTTTATGTTGGAGAAGCATTTTGTGAGTTCTGTTTTTGTAAGCATGTAGGCTGTTAGAGCAAAAGTATGTTATGAGAATGGAGGAAGAATTTAATGAGAATAGAAGAATCATTTTGTGAATCATCATGATAATGGTTCCTTTGGTTAGGGAATGGACTTTATAAAGAGTTTCATTTAATTCTCAAGTTTGTGTTCCTTTACCATGATTTTATCCCTTAATTTAATTGTGAAAGATTCATTTATAACTCCCTTTAAGTTGTTTTTTAACTATTATATTTTTAAGTTTAAATTTTAAATTGTGTCAGACATTTGTATCCGCAACTGGTCCTAGTTTATCATTAAGTACCTGCTTTACAAATATGGATCATCAATCTGGAAATATTAGTCACTGAAGAAATCAAGTTAATGTGAGGACAATAAATGCTTTACAATGAGTAATTAATCCCAATGGTTATAGTCTTTGACTTTTGTAGGATAATTTTTATGAAATTGAGAACTTTTTTCATAAAAAATTTAATCTAATCTATATTTCATGAATAGACCTCTATCTTCTGCACTGGCCAGATGTACCATCAGGTGTCAGAGACAAAAATTCACTTTTGCAGGATACTTGGAGGACTCTGGAGGTATAGTATTATTCAAATATTTTATGCTAAGTTTCTTTTACCGTAGAGTTGGGTTAATGACTGAGATTTACTTTTACACAGAAATTAGGTATTTTTTAATTTCATGTTTTATCAGATTGCCAAGGAGTAGGTTTTGTTGAGGTACTAGGATAATACTTGTTTATTATTGTACAATATTACAAAATTCCATCCTAATTATTATGGTGCTGGATGTCCATTGGCTAATGTAATTCAAGATCACATTTCAAGCAACAATGCCATGCACCCAAAGTAGCAGAAATTAGCAGTCAGATTGAACAGTTTTAATTTTTACAACCTCTTTAAGTGGAGACTATTGAGATTGTTTAAAGGCAATATACAAATTATGTAGCAGAATGCAGCTCTATCATATGTTTCATTGGTGGTCATAGTTTTTGCCATCCATTGACCCTTTTATTAAATTGCATATTACAAGATGAATCAACTGAGAAAAGAAATATGTGATAGTGAAATTAATGTTATCTTCAAGTTTGTTACTGTATATATGAAATGAGTTCTTAAATATTTTTATTTTGACATTTTCTTGCAAAAAAAAGTTACAGCTTCCCTGCAATGTATAATCTCTAATTTTACTTATGCTATACAGTACTGTATTACTGAGAATGGTGCAGTGTTAGCTGAGAATAAAGCTTGCCTCTCTGGTGAGTAACTCTCAGAAGGCATTCCATACTACGTCAGAGATGTCATAGTAGCCTTGGGTACTTTTGTATTGTGGATAAAATAAGTATTGTATTTTATAGCAAGATCAAGATTAGTTGATGGTATACTGGCTGTTGCCAGTGTTATTTATTACAGAACTTGAAATGTGTGTCATAGCCCTCCACCTTCTTTGCATTACAAGTAGCTTGTTTTACCCACTTGGCTCTTTAAGGTACATTTGTTCATACACAGAACAAACCACGGTCTTTACATAAGGGGATTTCCTCAATCGCTTAGCTGGAGTCCAGTTAAAAATAACAAGGTTTGGTAGTAACAGGAAATAGCCAATGGGGAAAGGGGTAGGCGTAGCCTGACCTGGATTCTCCCCTAGATGATGCTGTGATGCTTCAGTTCTCTTTAACATCTCGCAAGATGTGCGCTGCCCTCTCTCGCTAAGAAGCTGGTTTTTTATGCGTTTCCTGTCTATTTTACGCCTTGGCGTTCTGGTTTTTCATTTTCTTTTTTGTGTCATTCTGTGTTATATTGTGCTATCTGTGTGTATGTGCATTTATAAAATGCAAACCTATGAATCATCTAAGCAATCCAGGCCTCAGAGAAGGTGCCCCTGTGTAATTAATAACCATGCTTTCGTCATTTAGCTGCATTGGATACCAACCCCCATACAACTTGTAGCAGATGCAGGTCTAATGATTGCACTGTAAGTAACCCCTGTTTTGAGTGTTGTAATTGGTCTCCTGAACAATGGAAGAATTTTGGTAAGAAGAGGAAATATAAGAGGAAATCGGCTGCTCTGCCTTGGGAAGGCTTTGTGCCTCCAATGGTGGCAGATGCCGCCATTCCTTCTTGTTCCTCCTCTTCCGTGCTGAAATCTCCTCCCGTTGCATCTTCTTCTCAGGAAGATTTTACTCCTCATTCCTTGTTTGCTTTGTCTTTAGCTGAATTGAGGAGGAGTTCAGGAGATCTGTTGTTTTGCCCCCTCCCATGAGGGAGGAGGCAGCCTCCCCTATTTTTGTCTTGTCAGGCATGGATGCACAAAAGCTTTCCAAGTTAAAAGTTAAGTATACCTTAGTTTAACTAGACCACTGAGCTGACTAACATCTCTCCTAGGGCTGGCCCAAAGGATTAGATTTATTTTACGTGGCTAAGAACTAATTGGTTACCTGGCAATGGGACCTACAGCTTATTGTGGAATCCGAACCACATTATACCGAGAAAGGAATTTCTATCACCAGAAATAAATTCCTCTAATTCTTTATTGGCCGGTCGGAGAATCTAACATGGGACCAGCAGAGTGCTAGCTGAGAACGATACCCACCCGTCCAATGAGGAACTAGCTTTCCAAGTGTTGAGCGTCATTAGGCTTACTAGGGGTACCCTCCTTTGGGGCCTACTGTCCTACTTAATGTCTTCCTGTATCCCAGTGTCTACCGCCATGACAGTTTCCAGAGCTACGGTGTCAGTGTCATCTTCTCGTGCTTCCACGGCTGCTTCCCTCTCGGCCTACACCATTCCTGCTTCAGCTGTGCCACTACCATCGGTTTCAATTCCTGGTTCTTCTATACTGTATCTGCTTCTTCTGACTCCCCTATTCAAGCCTTGAATAGAGTCAGAGGTGATCTTCTAAAGAGTTTTGGCTGCTCCGAGTTGATGAAATTGAAGGAGAGATGTCGTAGATCTCCCTCATCCTCGTCATCTTCTTCTTCTTTCTCTTCTTCATTGTTGTCTGTTCATTCCATATCTATCAGACATTGGGAGAAGAAGGACTTCATAGCCCCTCTGTGCAAGAAGATTCTCAGGCCCTCTCCAGATTCATGCTCTGTTCCTCCTGCAGCTGATTCTTGATCAGCTGATCATGGCCATGTCGAGTCTGTTCCTGCTTCGTCTAGAGCTGCCCCAGACTTACTTGCTGTTTCAGACGGTCGTGGACTTGTCAAGGCGCATGACCACACATCTGCTTTAGATAAGGAAAGTCTCCTAATTACTAATTCTTGTATGACAGCACACTCATCAAGAGAAGTCTCCTCCAAGAGCCGCAGATCTATGGATCAGGCTCCTCCGCAAGAAGTTGCAATCATTTCGTCTTCTACTTGTCTTACCCAAGGAACAAGAGTTACTGCCATGGCCGTGAAGAAAGATGACAAGGCAGCCGTTAAGAAGTCAATGTTGAAGGAATGTTCTCCTGATCAGAACCATTCCTCTCTTAGATCTTATACAGGCAGTCCTCGCTTATCGGAAGCGTCGGTTAACAGCATTCAGGCTCTACATCGCTTGGCTAACGATGTCGTTAACCACTTTTTCGGCGAATGTAAGTGATATTATAACTGGTTTATCAACTTCAGCAAGTGGTTTATTGGTGTTGGCAACCGGTTTACTGTATTGGCATTGGCAAGCAGTTTATCAGCACCTATAAGTGGTTAATGGTGCCAATAAGCGGTTTATTGGCGCTTACACTGTAAACACCATTTATTACCATAATTCATTTATCTGGGATATTTGGTTATTGGCAGTGTTAACCATTCTCTATGTAAGAGGAGCCCACGCTCTCGCTCATGCAGCCGTGGCCATTGTCCATGTAACAGGAGCCCTACATGGTCGTGTAACCATCCATGGCTGTCATCCCCTTATTATAGTACATGCTCCAGTTCTTGTGGACAGGACCGTGATCAAGATGTGGTCCCTTCCCATTCCTTAAAACGTTATGTTCCCAAGAAGGTCTTAGGACCTGAGTGTGCTTATGCTCCAGTAATTAACAAGGATATAATTGATATCACTGATTTGGCTGACAGGCCGGATCAAGGACCTCGTGGCCCGGAAGTAGAAGGTCCTCTTCCACTTGATTTAGACAATCAAGAATTTTTTGACAACATACGCAGAAGTCGTTGAACTAATTTGTGGGTGACTGTGGCTACCAGTTCAGATTTTCCTTCGCATCTTGAAGCCCTTGTCGTGCCCAAGAAAGAAACAAAGGTATCATTGGGTTTGCCATGTTCTAATCATGCTGACTGCATTCTCAACCAGGTGAATTCTCTTGTCTCTGGACGGGACAATTCACCTGGGTCTAGCAGGTCTTTTAAGTTGCTTCCTCCACCACTTCCACAATTTACAATTAAGACAAATGGATCCAGACCTGGTTCAACTACGCCCAGGCCTATCCTTAGACCAGTTTAAGGCGGAGGGCACCTCCTTCCCACACCAAGAGTCAGCTACAATGGAGTTAACCTCTTGTACAGCTTTTCAGCAGTTTCGTGGCTTGATTCATGGTCAACAACAGTGGGCAAGATCTCTTCTGCTTCCATGGCTAGCAACAGTGAGGAGAATGCCACCTTCCTTAGACTATTGCAATTTGGTGGCAATATTATATCATTCCTACTCACTTAACAGCAAATATGTGGGCTAATTGGTTGCTGAAAAGAAGAGATTCTGCCCTCTATAAGGCTCCAGATTTGTTGGCCCTGCTTCTATCTTGGTACTTTCTTCGTCTCTCTTACCTAAGGACCAGGTTGATGCTGCAGTTGAGAGAAGGAGAGCAGACAACAGTGACCGTCTGGTCCACTGAGCTGTTACTAAGTTGTCTGGTCCTTCACTTGACAGTGTAGCTAGGCCTAGATCTGAGGCTACCTTGTACACTTCACCTAAGAGACCTCAAGCCTCAATGGACCCTCGTAGGGACCGCCAACCTTCACCTACTCCAGCTGAGAAAACTCCACAGCAGTGTCCCTTTCAGCCCCGTTCTTCCAGACCAGGGAGAGGAGGCAGAGGCAGGGCTAGAGGAGGTGCCATCAGTTTGTGGGGTTGCCTGGCGGGCCATTGGGCAAGTTGGCAGCAGCATGGAGTGGAGACCTGGGCAGTAGATGTTCTACAGGTGGGATATCTACTCCCCTTCGAGTTGCCTCCTTCTCTCTCCAATTGTCCACTCCATCAAAGAACATACAGTGGACCCCCGCCTATTCGTGGTTCTGGATTTGCTGCTTCACCTATTTGCGGATTTCTCTATGAAACATATATACATTATTTGCGGAAAATTCGCCTATTCGCAGTATTTTTCATAGAGAAGTATTCACAGATTACCATATTTTCAAATAATTTTCATGACTAAATGCACTTTTTGTGATAAAACTGTTAAAATATTCAAGTATAAGCATTTTTAGAGGGTTTTTGAGGGATTTGAAGTATAAAAATAGGCAGTTATAAGCATTTTTAGAGGAGTGTCAAGTGTTCACAGATTTTAGCTATTTGCAGGGGGTAGTGGTAAGCATCCCCCACGAATACCGGGGGTCGACTATATGTTCAAAACTCGCCAAAGTATCTGGCTCTCCAAGAAAAAGTGATTGAGAAAAATGATGGAAAAAGGAGCTATGGAGGTCATGATGGATCTTTCCCTGGGCTTCTCTGGCCATGTCTTTCTGGTACCGAAGGCATGGGGCGATTGGAGATCGGTCATAGACCTGTCTACTTTCAAGCTTTTCAACAGAAAGACTCAGTTCAAGATGGAGACTCCTTGCATAGTTCTAGCAGCCATCAGCCATCAGAAAGTCTGACTTCATGCTCATGATAGACCTGAAGGATGTATATTTCCAGATTCCATTCCACCAATCATCTTAAAAGTTTCTTCTCTTCAGTCTGGAAGAGACAATATACCAATTCAAAGTGCTTTGCTTTGGCCTTTCTACTGCCCCACAGGTGTTCACAAGAGTGTTCACCCTAGTTTCGACCTGGGCTCATTCACACAGGATACGCATCTTGAGATACCTCGAAGACTGGTTGGTCCTGGCAAGTTTTCAGGTAAAGTTAATTAAGATAGGGAATGTCTGCTCCAATTTTGTCACAGCTTAGGCATAATGATAAAGTTGAAATCAAATCTTACACCCAGCCAAAGGATTCTTTACCTGGGCATGCTTATAGACATGGCAGCGGCAAGGGTCTTCCCATCAGATCCACGCATCAACAAGTTCAGGATCATTGTTCAGTCCTTTCTCTCCAGACAAAAGCAACCAGCATGTCATTGGCAGATTGTTCTAGGTCACCTGTTGTCAAAAGCGCGTTCCTCATGGATCTCTACACCTTCGATCCCTTCAGTGGGGATTGAAAGAGTTTTTGTCCCCATCAAAGGATTCTCCCTTCTTCAGAGTTCCTCTCTCGAAGGAAGTGAGACAGGACTTAGCATGGTGGCTGGACAGCAGGAACCAGACCATAGGAGTACCCCCTCAATCTCTCCCTCCAGAAATTCTTCTGTTCTCAGATGCCTCGAATAAAGGTTGGGTGAGCACACCTGGAAGATCTTCTGCCCTCAGGTGTATGGGATCACTAAGACAAGCAGCTTCACATCAACATCCTGGAGCTAAAAGCAGCTTTCCTAGCCCTTCAGGAGTCTCAAGAGAAGGTGAGGGGGCACTGTGGTTCTCATGTCCGACAGTACCACTGTGGTGGCTTATGTCAACAAACGTGGGGCTAGTTTCCCGCCAACTTCACGATTTGATAGTACAATTACGCCAGTGGACAGTGACTCATTCGGTGGATCTTTCAGCCAGATACATTTCAGGTAAGAGGAACATAGTGGCAGACAAGCTGAGTCATCAAGGTCAAGTGCTAAGGACAGAATGGTCACTTCATCTGAAAGTAGCGGAAAGGTTGTTCCATCTGTGGGGAAGGCTGGTGATAGATCTATCTGGACACTTACACCTTCCCCCCCCCTTTTGCTTGATCCATCAAGTAATCAACAGTTATGACCTCTCAGAACCTCAGAATGACCCTGTAGTTCCCTTGTGGCCACATGCAGAGTGGTACCCTGATCTCCTGGCCCTGCTGACTGAGGCACCGAGAGAGATTCCCCCCCGACACAACCTCCTTTGCCAACCACACATCAAGAGGTTCCACCAATCGGTAGGTTCCCTATCTCTTTACGGCTGGAGACTATCCAGTATCTCATGCAAGCGAGAGACTTTTCTTACAGAGCAGCAACGGAAATGTCTGGCAATCTCAGGAAATCATCTAAGCCGTGTGCCAAGGGGAAATGGGCCATATACTGTGATTGGTGTTGTCAGTGGGGTTTCTCTCCAGTCGGAACTTCTATTCAGCAAGTAGCAGACTTCCTCATATTCCTCCATAGGGAGAAGCTACTTTCTGTGTCAGCCATCAAGGGCTACAGAGCTGCTATAGGATTAGTTCTGCGTTTGAAAGGTGTAGGTCTTTCCTCCTGATAGGAAATCTCTATGCTCTTCAGAAGCTTTGAATAGTCCTGTTCCCCAACAGATCTGAAGCCTCCTAACTGGGATTTGACCCTGGTCCTTAGTAGCCTCACTCATGCACCGTTCAAACCCTCTAGGGGTTCATCAAATAGAAATTTAACCCTCAAGATGGCATTCTTACTGGCCTTGGCTTCATCAAAGAGAGTAGGTGAATTTCCTGGCCTCACTTGCAATGTTAAACAATTGATGGGTTGGGGGTCCAAAGCCTTCGAATTTGTCCCAGAATTCATAGCTAAGACTCAAAATCCCTCAGTTCATGATGACAGATTCGAGTCATTCTCCACCCCCCTCCCTTGGAGATTTTGCTGATAGTAATCCAGACAAATTACTCTTATATAATGTCAGGGTGCTGCGGAGCTATCTGAAAAGGACTCGACATCTCAGAAGAGAGTGTCAAAGACTTTTTGTTAGCACAGGCTGGAACAAGAAAGAAGTGTCCAAGAACACCATCTCCTTTTGGCTAAGTGAGGTAATTAAACAAGCATACAGTACCTCTTCGGATACAGATGCCAATATAGTGTATGCAAACGCTCATGGTTTTAGGGGCTTTGGTCCTTCCATCACATTCAAAAAGAACTTGTTGTCGGTTTGTAGGACATTGAAGGCTGGTACATGGGTTTTAAAGGACCTTCACCTCCTTCAGTCTTCAGGACGTTGCCTGTAGGTCCTTGGACACTTTTACCTTGGGTCTGGTGGTGGCTGCTCAGCAAGTTGTGTGGCTCATCCAGTGCCCCTAGTGAGACAGTTTGTATCTTACCTAAGATGTTGGTTATGAAAGTGAGAGTGAATGGGATGGCTGGCTTTCCTTCTTTCTCTTTCTTCTTCTCCTCTTATGGCAGGCAGTGGAGAGATTTGAACCATCATTTGCTGGAACTGTTTAGATACAGGTGAGTGAGCAACCATTCTATATCATATTTAATTGTTCCTACACAGTGCAAACTCTTAATAGAAGGAAGTCCTTTTCCTCTCTCTTACAAGGGGAGAGAGGGATTGGCAACAAAAGGTTGGTAGCTAACGTGAGTTTTGTTATATTGACAATTACAGTTTCTTTCCTTCTTCCAACACACAATGTAGACAGGAGTTCCCATTGTCTCTTAGCCCGGATGACTGGCTGTTGAGTAATCTTTCGCTTAACAGATCAAAGGCATACAACTCCTTCCTATGCTCTAACAATTGACCAGGAAGTGAGCCCAGGTGAGCTGAACTACCAGTTGGTTCTAAAGCTTACTTTATCCTCCCACCAAAAGTAATTATCCCCATACATAAAGACCGTGGTTTGTTCTATGTATGATCAAAATAGCAAATTTTTAGTCAATTTATAGTTTTCATAACTAACAAACCTGAGGTCTTCATGTAAACAGCCCACCTCAAGCCACCCCCTCCTACAGTTACCTGGGCTGGAGGAAAAGTGAAGCGCCACTGCATCTTCTAGGGGGGGTTATCCAGGTCAGGCTCCGCCTACCTCTTTCCCCATTGGGTATCTCCTGTTGCCACCAAAACCTTGTGTTACTTTTTAACCGTATTCCGGCTAAGCACTTGAGAAAATTCCCTTACATAAAGACCTCAGGTTTGTTAGTTATGAAAAATACAAATTGTTGAAAAATTTGTCATTTTCTTATCACCATCCTAAATGGCTTATCAAATAATTTTGGGACTTAAAACAGTTGATTTTTTATTAACCCTCACAGTCTGGGCTAAATATATATTAAGCACACCCCTAGACTGGGCTAAATTTAAGGATGGCCAATTTAAAAAAAAACACATCAATGAAAAAAGGAAGATATGCATATGCACATGGTATAAGAAAAAAAATCTAAAAAATTTTTGTAACTTTCGGGGGAAGTTGAAAGTGAATATTTCTAACCCTGTGTGCGGCCTCTTTTCAAGAGACAGTCATAAAATTATACTAATTTTACCAAGTTATGAATGCTTTTTTCTAATAATTTTAAAATTTATTTTGTAAAATTATAATTACAGCTCACAACAATATCATAACAGATAAAAATTAAAATCATTTAAAAATTCTGAGTACATTTATTGTAAAATATTTATGAGACGTTCTGGGATGGGGAGCTGCAGTACATTCCCATATGACATCTCAAGTCAAACTGGTCTCCCTCTATCCTCTACTGAGCTACAGTTGCCATGTAAGAGTTGCTAGAGGTCATTTATGGCCCATGGAAGTGAACATTTTTCCCAAAAAATTCGTTCAAATAGTATGGCACAAAATCTTGAATCCACAACAAAGCTATAAATAAACATATATACCTATATGTCACCCG